>NW_010391714.1:0-858 GCF_000710305.1 Buceros rhinoceros silvestris | reverse complement strand
AAGAGTGCTGTGAAGTGGTCGGGTACCTCCCGGAAGAGCTTTCACCTTCCCCCCCTCCAGAGCGGCTCAAGGACAGCGCTGCAAGGCGGCAGTTTGCTTTATCTACCGGGACACCCTCCACTGTTACCGCTGGCACCTGGCTGGCAGCAGGACAACTCGCGGCTCCTCCGCCCGAGGCTTACACACCGGTTAAAGCAGAAGATTACGAGAAGATCCATCCAGCCATGTGGGGCAGGGCACGAGCTTAACCTCCCACTCCTGACTGACCTACATCCAGCCCCAGGAGAGGGACACGGTCCCACGAGTGACCAGGCAGCTCTGGTCAGTTGGAAATTCTCAACTACTGGCCCGAAACCTATTTATTGTTTTAATTTTTCTTTTCGCAAAGAGCTCTGGCACAGGGTGCTGCTGACGGCATGGCAGCTCCCATCTCTGCAGGGCCGAGAAACCAGGCCGAAAGGGAGCGGGGAAATCAGCCGAAAACACCAGCTGGGAAAAAATGAACCAGTGCTGATTGTCACTAGTGAGTCGCCTGAGTGGTGGCTTCACAGTTACTCATGTCATTTGGCACCTTGTGGCTTGCAGGTGGGAGAAGGGGGAAGCTCAGCACCCCAGGATGGTCCTGACCACGCCACGCTCAGCCCTGGCCCAGCAGCGAAAATTAAGCAAAATTCGAGCAAAACTGAAGAGCTGTTCTAAATATAAGCGTGCAGACCGGCGTATCCCCACCTGCCTGCGGGCTTTGCCCTCTCCCAGGCCATCCCGGGCAGAGCAGGCGCAGCAGTAAACACGTTTCTCGCGGCACGGGGTCGCAGCGCTTCGGGCTCTCCGGAGGATTTCGGGGGGTCTCTGCCGGGG
>NW_010391713.1:22938-23229 GCF_000710305.1 Buceros rhinoceros silvestris | reverse complement strand
TTTCTGCATTATAAATAATGTCTTTGGAAAACTCAGAAACATCTCAGCCATCGCCCTGAACTTTAATCTGATCCCAAGCAGGGGGCTTGGGGCCACCCAGGGCTTCCTCGGGAAATGCAGGAAGCATCTTGTGGGTGCCGGGTCTGTCTGTCCTCTCGGTCAAGCTCATCCGTCTCTACCAGCCAGAGCAGGTACCGGTGGGTGGGAGCAGGCGCGAGCTGTGGGGGCTGCTCCCTCCTGGAGGTGGGCTGTAAGACAGCAAGAGGCAGAGGGATTTTTGGGGATCCCATT
>NW_010391713.1:19888-22812 GCF_000710305.1 Buceros rhinoceros silvestris | reverse complement strand
ATCCCATTCGTGGCTGGGAAAGGGGTTAGCAGGGTGTCCCCCAGCCCACGGGGTCTCTGCCTTGCAGGGGTCTCTGCTCTTCCCACACCCCAGCTCCCATGTCTGCTCTGGCCTCGCTCCTGCCAGCTGGGGAGGTCAGCGATGAGACTTGTCACTCTTGAGCAATGTGGAAAATGTCCCCCAGCCTCTCCAGTGACGCTGTGCTGGGGGCAGACGCTGGGTCGGTGGGAGCTGGCCTTCTGCTGGCTCCACTTCTCTGTCACTCTGGTCGTCCCCTGCTCTACCAGTCCCCTGCACCCGTGGGGACCCATTTGGCTCTCCAGGGTGCCTCATTTTTGGGATGCTTTAGCTGGGGTGGGGAGCATGCTTGACCCTGCAGCAAGCCCTTCCTCTTCCCTCTCCGTGACAAAATCTCACTAAAATTTGTCTCCGTATTTTTAATTTGGCCACAGGGATTTGGTCTTCTATAGCATCTGGGGAAGTGCCCGGAGCTGCAGAGCTCCTCCAGGTTTTTAGGATTGAGCTGTGTCCAGCAGATTCAGCCCCAGGCAATGAAAAAGGCTGGAGTGGTGCAGAATGGGATCCCCACCGTGGCTCCTACCTCGGAGCCAGCCGGTGATGGGCACCAGGGCTGGCAGCGAAGCCACTGGTGTTGGTTGCCACTGTGGACAGCTCGTGGCTCTCCTGAGTGGGAGGACGTGGCCCCGCTGCACATCCTGGGAGCATGTGGGATTTCCAAATGTCTGCTTTTAATCCTTGGGGGGCTGCTTAGGATTTACATCTGATTAGGAGGGCGATTTAAAGGCCGGCCAGCTGCTGGGTCTGCAGAGGAAAAGGTGCCATTTCCAGTCACTACCGAAATACGGCTTCACCCCACAGCGGGTGTGTTTGGGTCTGGGGCGGTTGTGTGCCGGCTGGAAAAGTCACTTGTGCTTCTGAGATGGGGTTTGGACCTTGTGGACCACCTGGAGCTGTGCTAAGGGCTGATGTTCCCCTTCAGAGGGCTGGGCTGTCGGCATGTGTCCTTGCTTGTCCCTCCTGCCCGGCTGAGCACAGACATGAGCACCGGGCAGGGACGGGACCTTCCGGGCTGGGATTGGACCTTTTCCCAAGCTGCCCTGCTCGCAGTTCTGTTAAAGACATCTTGAATCTTTTGGTGTTCAGGATGGGGCGGGATCTGACCTTCTCATGGGGAGGGAGGAAGGGAGAGGAGCTTGCTGTGAATCCACAGGCAGCAAATTTGGTTGGATTCAGCTGAGCAGAGCCCAGAGCCGCTTCCTGGGCTGAGACAATGAGCTTTCGTCGACCTTGGCTGACCTTGGCTGCTGCTCTGAGGGTAACACAGGTTTGTCATTCAGCGTGCCCAAACCTGCTGGGGCTGGGGCAGCCGGAGCAGGGGGCTGCGCTGGGATGGGATGAGGTGCTGTGCGGGCTTCACCACAGCTCTGGGACTAAACACATCCCAACGAGGACTGCAGGTGGGATCCCCCCCAGGCACAAGCTTCCTGTTAAAAATGATGGGTGTTTTCCCCCAAAATGGTGAAGTTTGAAGGCAAAGCGGGCTGATGGGTTGTTCACAGCACTCCAGCAGTGGGTTTGAGGTGCTGTGGTTCCTGTGACTTTTCAAAGCCCTTTTTTGAAGGTAGTGATGAGCACCTGCAGCGCTAGAGGGGATGGAGCAGCATCCAGCCAGCACTGAGGAGGGAGCGCTTCCAAATGAAACCTCTTCAAAGAAATGTCAGAAGGCGGCTCCCTCCTCGCAGTGCTGAATTGCCTCCTTTTCCAAATGTCAGCATTTCCCAGAGAACAGCAGCGCCTCTCCGGCCCGGGCTGGGAGCTCTGTTAGTGCCCGGGTGAGACTTCCCTGCACAAAGTGCTCCGAAGGTGCAAATCTTCCTTGGCAGGAGCGAACAGGATCCGGCAGGTCCCATTCCCAGTGGCTGGGGCTCCAGCAGCCCACGCTGGGGCAGAGAGCTAGACCTCGAGCTTACAGTTATTTTTATTGCTGTGTTTATTACCTCTTAAATTAACCTCCTGGAGGCTGGTGCCTTTAAATGGTAGGGAAGGGACCTTGAGCAGCCTGTTGCCGTTGCGCAAGATGCCTGTGCTCGAGGTACAAGGTGTGTGCTGCAGGGAGGTGGAGATGCAAATTCAGGCTGGGCACCCGGCTAGGCTGGACTTATGGCCCCACACCCCCTGAACCCCCATCTCACCCCTGTGGTGCTGCTGACCGACTCTCTCTGCTGGGGATGCTCCTGCGGGGGTGGCTGTGGAGGATGCTGTGCCCTGGGGACCATCGGGGACCAGGAGCAGGGAGCAAACGCCTGGCACCTGTCCCATGTACTTGGATAAATAACCCAGTGTTGGAGGGACGTGGGGGCTGAAGGCTAATGGCCGGATGTCCCAAGACCTTCCAAGTTATTAATATTTTCAGCTAATAAATGGCCCATGACACCAGAGTTATTAATTAATGAGTTGGAGTGCCCAAGTGGCCCGTAGTTAATAGCTAACACCTACCGGGAGCTAAACGTAAGACGGGGACCTGGCTGAGGGTCACTTGGAGCGATGCTGGTGTCGCTGAGCAGCTTCTGTGTGGACTTAGGTGATCCTGCAAGTCCTGGGGGTTGTTCACCTGCTTTCACAAAAGAGCCACTGCCAAACGGGACCTTATTTCTCTGCAAATGCCGTGGGAAAGAGATCGCTCTGGCCACAGCAGTGTTCTCAGCCTGAGCTCATCCGTGTCTAGTTCTAATCGCCCGCTGCTTAATCTGCTTGCTGGGGATTTGGGGTACTGATGCGGCCGCGGAGAGTGTCCTTGGAGAGGACCAACCGCTGCAGAGCTGGCCCCAGGCACCGCTTATGAGGGGAGTGGTGGTGCTGGGAATGGCACAGGGCTGCCATCGGCTCATTCCCCGGTGCGTACA
>NW_010391713.1:18487-19768 GCF_000710305.1 Buceros rhinoceros silvestris | reverse complement strand
TTCCCGGGTGCGTCTCCGTGGTGGGCAGGATCAACGGGGTGGGCTGGGGGCAGAGCAAGCCCTAGGGCAAGCCCAGCCCTGCGGGGAGCGAAGATCCCGATGTGGCTGGGGTACCGATGTGGCTGGGCTACCGTGTCCTTGCCAGGCTGCTCTGCCTTGGGCAGGGTGGGAGCTTGACCTTTGGCGCACCTGGGTGTGTGGAACAGCTGGCAAAGGTGCCCTCCTGCCTCCGGGCAAACAGCATTGCCGGAGCATTACTCATGGGGCAACGTGCTGCACAAAGATACTGGAAATGACGGAGGAGCTGAGGGTGAGGTGTTTCTGGAGCACTGACGGGCTGGATTTGACAGGCGCCCTGCGGAGATGCAGTGGAGAGCGTGTGGGCTGCGAGTGCTGCCGGGGAGCATCCCCCAGCTGAGCCCCCAAGCCCTGTCCCGCTCCCGGGACGTGCTGCAGGCAGAGTCTGCTGGGCACAAGGCGCCTGCACCGCTGTCCTCTGGGGGATTTGCTGTTCCAGGAGCAGGGATTTCTTGTTGGCCATTGGGAATGAATTTGCTTTCGTGCTTGTGAGTGAGTGATGGGGATTAACGCCCTCCTGCCCTCCAAGCGGAGAGGGAGGACGGGTGGGGGTCAAGACGAGCTTGACCTTCCTGGTCTCCCCTCTCTCCCTGCCAAGTGCCACTAGAGGCCTCTTGTTGACTTCAGTGGATTTTGGATGGAGCCCTCAAATGTTAATAATAATGACTCATAAATCATTGCTTGCACCACCTGTTTGTCATGTTTCCGCCCACAATAACTCTATCAAGTGTTTTTATAAGCTGTGCTGGCATGGGTTGTTCTGTCACATCTGGACAGCATCGTGGGAGCACGGATCTGGCTGAGCCGCAGTGTGTGGTTTTTCCTGGCTGAGTGGGGGTGAGGGGAGAAAGCCACACCAATTCCTTCTGCAGGGGGTTGAGCGGTTCTCCTGGGGTAGCACATTGGGTCTGGATGAGATGTGAGAGCCTCTGCAGGGTCGAGCAGCAGAAAAAGGCTCTTGGGTATCCTGATAATCTGGGATGGTGCATCAGGGCTTCCTCTGTTGAAGCACGGGGAGACCAGGGTTGCAGCTGCCCCGTTATCTTCCAGATGGCTGTGGAGGTGTCACCCACCCCGTGGCCTCTCATGTTGGAAGTGAACAGATGCCTCCTCAGGCAGCGGGGCTGGGCGCAGGGGCTGCCTCCCCATTTTCTCCCTCTCCCTGCAGCCCAAGCCCGAGAACGCCATCACCATCGCGGTGTC
>NW_010391713.1:17795-18375 GCF_000710305.1 Buceros rhinoceros silvestris | reverse complement strand
CTGCCGCATGGAGGAGGAGCAGAAGATTTACAATGAGCAAGGGGTGGAGGCCTACGTGAAATACCAGCTGGACCACGAGAACGAGCCCTTCCTCCCTGGGGCTGCCTTCCCCTTCGTCAAGGTGAGCATCCACCCGCCCAAGCTGGGTCTGCGCCGCGGTCCTGACCCGGAGGTTCTGGGGAGAGGGGAGTGCTGTGGGGTGCTTGTGCAGGGAAGGCATGGGAAATGAGCAGCGTGGCAGAAGGGACGTAGCCACAGAGCAAACAGAGGTCAAATAAACCTCCTGGCAAGTGATGTGCTTCTTCCAGGATGGAGAAAACACTGAATTTTCCAAACTGGCGACTGAGCCCAAGAATTGAAGAAATCATCTTGTTGGCTCGTATTCAAAGTTTCCCTTTGGGGAATTCTCGTATCTTTTATTCCAATTTATTTATTCTTTTACATTGGCCGAGGTCAGCCTTGCTGTAGAGCCGGCCAATTTCTCATTTGAATGTGGTGAAATGAGGCATTGCAAACTTTAAAAACATGTTCCAATTTCTGCCGCAGTTCCATTGGACGCTGTGCGGTGGTGTGTGCTGGC
>NW_010391713.1:16702-17610 GCF_000710305.1 Buceros rhinoceros silvestris | reverse complement strand
GAAGCTAATCCACAGGGTGGGGAGAGACTTGTTCCATTTCTGACAGCTTGAAAATCACTTAGGTGTAACTTTGAGAGAATTTATTCTTATCTCTCAAAACTTGAAACCTTTTGTTTGAAAATGGAAGAGGAGCTATGTCCTTTTTTCCCCCCAGTCAGTCTTTTTTCCCCAGCTAAAGCCGCTTGCTGATGTCAGCTTGGCTCAGGGTGTAGCTGGGGTCAGGCCAAATCCGTGGACTGGTGACCAGAAGGGTTTTGCTCGGTGAGAAGGGGGTTGGGGCCATGCCTGGGGCTCGCTGACCCCCGTCTCCTCGTCCCGGGGTGCTGCAGGCGCTGGAAGCGGTGAACACGCAGCTGCGCGAGCTCTACCCCGACAGTGAGGAGCTCTTCGACATCGTCCTCATGACCAACAACCATGCCCAGGTTGGGGTTCGCTTGATCAACAGCATCAACCACTACGGTGAGCTGAGGGCAGGGCTGTCCTTGGTGCGGGAGCTGGTGGCTCTGGGGCAGAGCGTTACTGCTCAGCAGCCACATCAGGAGACGCTTTCTCCTGTCTCTTCCTCCAAACCACTCGCTGAGCCCAATTCTCCCCAGTTTCCTAGGTCGGAGTTGGGGTTGGCCGGTGGTGAGGATGCTCTGGCTGGTGGCCATGCTGTTGAACAGCAGGACCAAAATTAGCTCCCATCATCTGGCTCTTGGGAGGCCACAGGGGAGCAGTGTCAGGGCTTCTTTGGGGGGCAATCAGGCTCACCCTGGGGTCCATCTGCCCTCAGACCTGTTCATCGAGAGGTTCTGCATGACGGGAGGGAACAGCCCCATCTGTTACCTCAAGGCTTATCACACCAACCTCTACCTCTCCTCTGATGCCGAGAAAGTGAGTGGGGCCATTGAAGAGGGTGAGTCTAC
>NW_010391713.1:8480-16517 GCF_000710305.1 Buceros rhinoceros silvestris | reverse complement strand
GGGGAGCCTGGAGCCCTCAGGGGGTTGGTGCCAGGAGGAATAGCTCCAATGTCTCTGTCCCTACATCAGTGTGCAGCTAGGGTCTGCCTCGTCCCACATCCCATCCTTGATGCTTCAAAGAGCCTTGGGTTTCCGTAGAATGCGGCTTTGCTCGAGCTCCACAGCTCTGCCAAGGCAAAGGCGCTGGTTTCCCCCCGTCGATGGTTGTATGCAAAGGGAGGTTTGTCATCTGGGGGTTTGGTCTTGCTGTAAAAGCTCTTGGGGCTGGGCTGCAGGCACTACTAGGTGCGTGCGTTTTCTTGCGGTGTTTCCTTCCAGCCCATCGTGTTTTGCTCTGCTCCTCAATGGATAAGCCACAAGGCCGGGTCCTTGGGTAGCTGCCACATCTTGCCTCACGCTTTACCTCCACAGGGATTGCTGCAGCCACCATCTTCAGCCCCAGCAAAGACCTAGAGGTGTCGGAGAACCAGCTGCGGGTAGCGTTTGATGGTGACGCTGTGCTTTTCTCCGACGAGTCGGAGCAGATCGTGAAGGCTCACGGCTTGGACAAGTTCTTTGAGCACGAGAAGGCTCACGAGAACAAACCTCTGGCACAGGTAGTGTTGAGGTGCAGCCGGAAAGAGCCTCTGGGAGAGAGACAACCCGCAGGGATGTTCTCACCTCTGGGAACAAGCCAGGGGTTGGCATGTGGAGTGTGGGATGGGGTGGGTCAGCAGCCGGGTCCTGCCCCTCACTGCCCCCTCACTGCCATTTCTGGGGGTTCACCAGGAGAAGCGGTGAGCCAGCGAGTCCGGCTCTGCAGGGACCTGGTGCCTGCAGGAAGGGGTAGCATGGAGGTTCTGCAAAGTGATGGTTTCTTCTTGCTTTGGCAGGGACCCCTGAAGGGCTTCCTGGAGGCCCTGGGGAAGCTGCAGAAGAAGTTCTATTCCAAGGGGCTGAGGATGGAGTGCCCCATTCGCACCTACCTGGTCACAGCCAGGAGCGCGGCCAGCTCGGGAGCCCGGGCCCTAAAGACTCTGCGCAGCTGGGGCCTGGAGACGGATGAGGCTTTGTTCCTGGCCGGGGCTCCCAAGGGGCCGCTGCTGAAGAAGATCCGTCCTCACATCTTCTTCGACGACCAGATGTTCCACGTGGAGGGAGCCAAGGAGCTGGGCACCGTGGCTGCCCACGTCCCTTACGGCATCGCCCAGAAGCACACGCGGCCGCCGCAGGAGAAGCAAACCCCGAACAGCAAGTAGCGGAGCTGGCTGGTCCTGCGGCCCCCAGCGTGCGGCACCGACGTCACCCC
Organism: Buceros rhinoceros silvestris; assembly: GCF_000710305.1. Classification (NCBI taxonomy): domain Eukaryota; kingdom Metazoa; phylum Chordata; class Aves; order Bucerotiformes; family Bucerotidae; genus Buceros; species Buceros rhinoceros. The sequence goes on along the minus strand of NW_010391713.1, from coordinate 15,229 downwards.
GGGCACCACGTCCTGCCCTGGGTGGTGGTCCGCGAGGGAGCGGGGAGCGTTTGCCCTGGTGACACGAGGTTCTTCCCCCGTGGGAGCCTTGTCAGGGGCGTGAGTGGAGGTGGGGGACGAAAGGCTTCCTTTCGCCTCTCTTTGTTGCGGTGTCATGGCGTTGTCCCCGTTCCTCGTGGGGCTGGAGGCTCCCCGGCGCCAGGCAGCCCCGCCAACCTTTTCCCTGTTCCTCCCGCTCTGCACTTGCTTCAGGCGAGATCCCTTGAGGATGGATCTTGCCTTTTGTGGACTGTTTGTGCCAGGCAGGTTCTTTAAAACCCCAGGTAATTCCCGAAGCCTTTGATTTACAACGCAAATGTTTCAGGCTGAACTGTTGAACTGGAAAATTGGGAGCAGGCAAACCTCTTCTTGCAGCTTTCAAACAAAACCATGTCCCTTTTAATTAAAACGAAACCATAATATTGTTCCTTCCCAGGCCCAGCTCCTGCTCCCCAGCCAGAAAATCTTTCACCTCTCTGACCTTTCCCCAGGATTTTGTCAGCTGAACAGCTTTTCCTTTGGAAAAATAGAAACAAACATATTTATTTTAAAAGGGATCCTGATTCCTGCTTGGAGCTTTGGGCTGCTGTGGTGTTGACCCGGGTTTTTAAGTTTGGGTTTCACAGTTGCATGAGTTAGCACTTAAAAATAATCGTCTCGGTGAGGCATCTAAGGCCCAGCTCTGTGTGAGCCGTCCAGGTCCGCAGACACACGCCTGGGGCTTGAACTGAGTTAAAAGCAGCCCTGGTATCTTAGGGGCATCATTTGAAGTCCATCTAGCTACATCTGCAGAGAATTTCTGCTGGGGGGATTTAATTAAAGGCTTTTCCCCCCCTTTCTAGGCTGAGCCCATGTGAGTTGATAATCTTTTTCTCCTCAGCTTCTTAAAACCTCTGGCGTTTCCTAAAATAGACAATGCTGCTAGTGATGCTGTGAGGGAGAACGAGCTCTCCCATTAAAAACCAGACAGTCCGCTGGAGGGCTGCTCCGGAGCCGGTGTGACCACCACCACGCCAGCAGCTCTGCACAAAGACCTGTCCTGAAGGACACCCTCAGGAGGAAGATTTGAAGATTCCTTCTTTCTGGTGGGGTTTTTTGGGTTTTTTTCTTTTTTCAGCAGTACACCCCAGGGCTGGGCACGAAGGATGCCCAGTGTTACCAGACAGTAGTTTTGTACCGACCCCAGCTCCACGACTGAGGTTTCCCGAGGTGCGTGTCTGCCTCGGGTTTGGCTTTGCAGCTCAGCCCTTCCCGACAGTGAGGATGGAGCTGGAGTTATCGCACTTTTGACGAAGGTAGAAACCAGCTGGTGCTGCCTGCGGTGACCCATTGCACTAACCCCCCCTCTAGCAGTGACAAGCAAATTGCACTTTCCCCCCACCCCGAACTACGTCACTTGACGGGCTGTTATTTGTCACGTCTGCGTGACAAGCACCTTAGAGGAAGGTCTAAAATCCAAACAAAGTCTTGAAAGAAATGAGCATCTCAGTACCGCATCTATTAATAGGCAGGTTTCTAAAAAGGTCTCGTCTCTCTAATGTGAACCCCAGATACTGGGACCTGAACTGTATCTCCGAGACCTTTTTGGCAGCTGGAGCGGGGAGAACAGCCTGGACTCCCAGTAAACACTTCCAAGGTGTTTCCTGAAGATCGCATCGTGGAAGCCCAGCCAAGCTGGGCTGCGCCGGGGCCTCCTGCCAGCCCAGGAGGTGACATTGCGCAAGGAATAGGGTTGTCAACAAGCCCTTCAGATCCCCTGGCCAGGACAGGGTGCTGGTGGATTGGACACAGGCTGCACCGGGGATGGGTGCTGCAGTGAGGGGCGCTGGCAGGGCTGGGCTAGGCAGGAGGAGATGCCCCATCTGAAGGTGCTGTTAGCTCCGGGGAAGCAACGCATTGTGGGTTTGGGGCAGGATCTCAGCAGCTTTCACTGCTGCCTTTCCAGGTCCTGAGAGGCACGGGGAGATGGGTGCAAGCTGCGGGGCAGGGGCAGGGTGCAGGCAGGAGTTTTGGTGACTCTGCTTAGGGTCCTCCTACTGCTTGGGCTCTCTGGAAGTCACGGAGCTGGAGAAACAGGCCCCAAGTGAGGTGGACCTCCCTTTGCACCTCCCGGGTCCTCCCTGCTGGGAAGGATTTTGGTTCCTGCAGTGGCTGCACCATTTGCTGTTACCCACGTGGCCCCCTACGTTTTTGTTCTCCATCACTACGGCTGACAGACACGGACTTTGCTGCTTGTGTACTTCCTCGCGTGCCCATGTGTGACATCCCCTTGGGCTGGGGGCGCGATGCGCTCCCCAGGACCGGCTGCGTGGGCCGGGCACATCTCCCACCCCGAAGGGCCAGCGCCGTTGTGCCTCTTGTGCCGCGCTGGCCGATGGCCGGCCTTTCCCGCTGTGTGTTGTTGCTGTGGGTTTCACTCCATTGTCCTCGGCGGTTTTCCTGGTGAGGGCACTGCCGTGCCAGTGGAATCCCTCCGCCTCTTTTTCTGTGTTTTTCCGTAATAAACGGTGTTGGTCCCAGCCTGGCTCGCTCTGTCGCCGTTCTCACAATGGGTATTTGGGCTCCCCAGTGGAGAGGGGTTGGGTCCCTGCTTGGGACCTCCCAAGTTTTATGGAGAAGAGGTGGGAGTGACAAGAGGGAAAAGGGCCTTTTAGGATTTAAGGGAGTTCAGAAAATGTAGTAAAAGCAGCTCCTTGGGAACCGGAGACCTCGGGGAGAGGTGGGATTCCAGAGCTGAGAGATGTGCTGCGATACAGCTCCTTCCCCCTGCTTGGTGAACAGGCTCGTATTGTAACCTGGGCTCGTGACGAAGTCCTGGATAAAAATACAATTTGGCAGAAGACTTTTGTCCGCTTGATCTTCTCCCGTCCAACAGGTGGGAGGCAGCAAAAGCTTTTTGGAGGAGATTTATTGCTGCTGAAGTACCGGGTTTATCCGAATAGTGACACTGTCGTTCTGGTGTTAGCTCCTTCCCGCCAGTAAGGAGAACACATGGGTTAAGGGGAAGCAATAAATTCTCCATCCATCACCAAATATAGCCAAGGAATGTCCACGGGCCCTGGGGCATCATCTCTGCTATGGTTGTTTGGGCAGCAGAGTGGTCTTGCGCAGCCCTGCTTGCGGGAACGCCTTCCCCAGGCTGGTCCCCGATGTTGCGTGTTCCACCATCTGCCTGGAGGAAAACTCGAATGCCAGCACTGACAAGGCCACGTTGCACCAGTGAATGTTCCGGTGGGCCCACCCAGCCCTGGGAGGTCGGGATGTCCATGCCAAAGACAAGAGCTGTCTCTGATCTTCATGCAAAGACCACCCCAGGCAAGCTTTTGACTCGCTCTTGGGGACCAGCACTGGGGCCCAGGAGCCGATGGGTCATGGAAGACATGGGCCAAGGCAGGGAGGGAGCTGGGGGGAGGTTTGTGCCGTTGGGTCCGTGCTGTTTTGTCGTTGGCTTGCTGCAAGCCTGAGTTTGTGCTTCTGTTGCCTGTTTTCTTTTTCCTTCATCAGGCATCAAAGCATTTTGCAATGAGCTTTCAAGTGAAGAACATGGAGGAGGAGGAAGCGGAGGCAGAGCTGAGGGAGAGTTCTGCTGCCACTCAGCTATTGTCAGCGCAGATGTTCCCAGGGTAATCACGGCCCTGCAACAGCAGGGACTGCGCTTCGTGACGAATCCAGGACTTAACCCCGAGAACTTCTGGGGCTTGGTGAGGGTGTGACGCCCCTGAAGACCAGCTGTGTGGCAGGGAGGTCAGGCAGGCTGTGGACTCTGCTCTCCTGATCCTCATCTGCCTCAGTTTCCCCATCACCATAACAGAGATGAGAACCATGCAAAGGAAACGTGAGCTCTGGAGGATGCCTCCAGCTCCTTGCAGAAGAGAAGCAGAAATCCAGGAGTGCTCTGAAGTGCAGTGAAACCCCGTATCTCTGCGGTGGCACCAGCAGCAGGTCCCAGTGCGCAGAGGCCGCGCAAATACGGGGCTGGCCTGACACCCTCATGGTGTTGGCCATGAGGATCCCCAGACTGCGCTGGTGGGGATGCCACCTCGTCCCTGCAGCACATTTAGCTTTGTGCCCTTTCTAGAGTGCAAAATGGGGGCCAACAAATGTGAGCCAGGACCTGCAGCCACCCGAGGAGGCTAAAATGTCTGGGCAAGGGACCTGGTGACAGGGCGACAGAAGCACCCGGAGCTGGAAGAATAGATAAAGGGACCTGGCAGCGAGAGAACAAGCAAAGGGCATTCGCTATCAGCGCCAGTGGGGCCGTGCCAGGATTTGAACAGCCTGACCACCTCGTTCCTTCGACACCGCTATTTATAGCAGTGTCCGCTGATGCCTCTGTCACCGGAGCCGAAAATGGTTCCCCCGTGCGCTCCTGGGCTGGGCTCAGCCGTCCTGCGCCGGGGAGGCCACCAACGAAGCAGTGACTCAACGGAGCGTGTGTGAAGCGGCTCATCGCCCCGCTGACGGAGGAAGGCGGCGTCTCGCTCTGCCAAGAGGCAGCTCCGTGCTGGGCCAGCAACTTGGAAGATGCACCCGGCGGTTTCTGGTTAAGGACTGGCCCCTCGCCAGGGGGAGGCACTGGGGTCAATACACCCACCTTCCACCCCAAGTCTTCCCCAGAACTGGGGCTTGTCCGGCTCAGTCTGGGAGCTGGTGGTTTCCAGCTTGATGCTGGTCCATGAGGTGGCAGTGGGGATAGCTCAGTGTGTTACCCACGCCGGTGGAGAGAACCCTTCGGTTACCGGGCTGAAGCAACATGCCAGAGGGCAAAGATCTTGTAACTACAGCACAGATATGCCCTGTTCCCCGCCGGGAGAGTCGCCTCTTAAAAAACTGCTTCGTTTTCCCAGGTCTGCCCAGACCAGCGAGCGACGGAGGCGGAGATCTCCCTGTCCTGGCGTTTATGGCCCCGGTGCCACTCAGGGCGACTCACCTCTTAAAAAACTGCTTCGTTTTCCCAGGTCTGCCCAGACCAGCGAGCGACGGAGGCGGAGATCTCCCTGTCCTGGCGTTTTCCCATTCCTGCAGCGAAAGCTTCGTTACCAGGGCTGCGCTTCAAAGCTCTGCTGGCAGCGCTGTGCCGGGGAGGACCGGGCACATAATCCCACCGAGGAGGAGGAGGAGGTGGAGGAGGAGGAAGAGGAGGAGGAGAGGAGGGGGTCTCCACAGCCCGGGCAATCGGGGAGGACCGGGCACATAATCCCACCGAGGAGGAGGAGGAGGTGGAGGAGGAGGAAGAGGAGGAGGAGAGGAGGGGGGCTCCACAGCCCGGGCAATACAGCCACACCCGCCGGGGAGCGATGGCCAGCCCCAGGCTGTGGTGAGCTTGGCACAAGAGGTGCCGAATTTTCGGGTTGAATGACTTGAGAGGAGACGGGCATTAACACTTAAAAAAAAAGTATAGACGAAATCCTCAGGGTTAGCACCCAGCAGTGCTGCGCACAGGGCGGGGCCGCTGCGTGAGTTCTCTGAGGGCAAATGGCGTGGTTGCTCCTCCTCGCTGTGACAAACTGGGGATGCAGAGCCCAGGACTGCTCTGAATTTCGAAGCTTTCCTTGGCAGGAGCTCATGTCCCACCAGCCAGCGGTACCCACCAGCAGCTCTGCAGCTGGAACTGGCCCGCGCTCGTGCTGTGGCCATGTCCTCGACACCGTGGCCATGAGCAGAGAGCAGTGGTTTCCTCCTTGAGATAAGGCAAACCCAGTCAGGACTGGGTGAGCATCCCCAGGCAGTGGAGTTGACGCTGTGCCCCCCAGTCGCAGCAACCAGACCCTGGCCTTAAAAAATGCCGCCCAGAAGTGGCAAAGCTCTGAGCAAGACCTGGCAGAGCCTTTATCTGGGGAATCCTGTGAGACGGAGGATAAACGAGGGAAAAATTGTTCTGATTGCCCTGGGAGGGGAGCTGGGGTCCGCTGGCCCCGTGCTTTTGGGCTGCGTCTGTCAGGAATTTGCGTGCGGGTGGAAGTGGTGAGTAGTGCTGGAAATTCAGCCCCGTGCTGGCGGGGATGTGTTTACCCCAGAGAATGCTTCTGCCACCACAGGCATGGGGACAGGGACAGGGGTAGTTGCGGTGCACAGCGGGTGTCACAAGAAGGTGTGAAGGGCTGTGCAGTGTGGTGGGACAGTGTGATAGTGACAGGTGTCCCCCTTGCAGGGGTCCTTCATGGGCCAACATGCTCCAGGTGGCATCGCCCCCTTCTGCAGTGCTGCCTATTGCTCCTTCCCCTTCAGGTGGGTGTTTGGGGAGTGTGTGAGTGAGCATTTTGGCCTCAGCACAGCCTTGGTGGCTATCATAGCCCTCAGGATGTCCCCAGCCCAGCCCCTCATGGGGTGTGTCCTCCATGGGGAAGCCCACCAAGCTGAGAATGGGGAGGTTTTCCTTGGCGCCAGCGCTGGCACAGGGCACGGTGCCCATAAGTACCAGTGTGGCACTAAGGTAGAGCTGCCACCTTGGCTGCCAAGGCAGGGCCACTGTCATGGGAGTTACAGCAGGGTGGCCATCTCAGGCACCGTGGCAAGGCTGCCATCTCAGGCATCTTGTCACCCGGTGACGGGGCTGGGGGGCCACCCCACAGCAACAGGGACCTTTCCTGCTGGCTGTACAAACAGCCCCCCTCTTCCTTGGCGGCCGGGCGGCCTCTTCCAGGTGCGGCTGGGAACCATTAGGAGCTCTCGCACCGGGCTGAGTGTGGGAACTGGAAGAGAAAGCTGGA
>NW_010391713.1:8189-8466 GCF_000710305.1 Buceros rhinoceros silvestris | reverse complement strand
AGTTCTTCGTGTTGGGCGAAGACAGGGAGAAGGGGAGGGGGGGGAATAAAGAGAAAAAGGGAAAGAAAAAAAAAAACCCACAGGAATGTGTCCAGGGATCTGGCTTCATTCAGGCTGCCGAGCCCTGAATACCCCGAGCGGGAGCCGGGGAGCCGGAGGGAGGGAGGCTTTGGCCGCCCGCGCGACGGAGGCAGGGGGAAAACAAACAGGGCAGCGGCATTTGCGCCACGGCTGTTACCACAGAGACCGACAAAGGGCTCTCTGGGAGGGGGCCATG
>NW_010391713.1:7500-7911 GCF_000710305.1 Buceros rhinoceros silvestris | reverse complement strand
GGACGTGGTGCCCAGACAGACGCCCTGGTGTCAGGCCCGTCTCTTGGTACAAAGGCGACAGGGCTGCTTGTGGGGAGGGCACGAGGCTCTTCTCCAGCGCTTCAGGACGATGAGTATTTGACTCGCTGCTGACTTTATTCGCAGCAAATTAATAATTTCCTCTCGTGGCAACAATGTTGGCCTGTGTGTGTCTGTGTGTGTTGGGGTCTCCCACTGCCCTCCCAACAGCATTCCCCCCCTTCCCCACCCCACACGGAGGGTCCGTGCCGCTCGCAGCGGGATTCCTCCGTCCTTATCCTCAGCTGGGCTTCTTCCAGCTGGGCGTAACTGTCAGATTCAGCCCAGATGTGCCGGCCACTGCCTCAGGAGCATCCCGGCGGGGGCGTCGGGGCTGGCCCTGCATAGGGGGGG
>NW_010391713.1:6942-7378 GCF_000710305.1 Buceros rhinoceros silvestris | reverse complement strand
GTCAGATTCAGCCCAGAGGTGCCGGCCACTGCCTCAGGAGCATCCCGGCGGGAGCGTCGGGCTCGGCCATGAATGGAGGATGCAAGGGATGGAGGATGCGAGGGATGGAGGTGGCAGGGAAGCACGTTGGGTGGTGGGGAGGGAAAGCGTGGCTCCGGGAAGGAGCTCTTGGCTCCGCAGCCCGTCTGGCAGAGCACTGGGCGAGACGGGAAGGCAAGCTGGTGAGCAAGCACGCAGGGCAGCCGCCAGCACCCGCTCGCCACTGTGTGCTGGTGCAGGACAACCCCCGCATGCTGGACGGGAGCACCGGCCACCCCAGCTGCAGCAAAGCACCTGGCACTTAATCTGTTGGCGGTGTGTGCCACCCCCGAGGACCCGCATAGCTGTGCACGCTCGCACAGCACCAGCCCATGCACACACGCTCGCTGTTGCTCGC
>NW_010391713.1:6008-6506 GCF_000710305.1 Buceros rhinoceros silvestris | reverse complement strand
GCTCTCCTCGGGAGGAGGGCTGCCCGCTGCCATGGGCACGGGGGGCTGCCCGCATGGCCCTGCCGCCAGCACTGCTCCGGAGAGCCCCGAGGTAAGGCTGGACGCTTCCCCTCCTGTCCTGTGCCGCAGTTGATGTTCTCTCCTGTTCGTTGTTGGAAAGGAGGTCGCCTGGACAGCAGCCATGAGGGGAGCAGCAGCGTGGGTTGGGGGGGATGTCAAGTGGGGAGCAGCCATGTGAAGAGCGAGAGCCACGGGCTTGCGATGCTGGAGGGGAGGACAGCGCAGTGACTTCCCTCTCGGCCAGCCCCATCGTTCCAGGCTCAGCCTTTGCCCTGAACTCTGCGTGATCCCTGACCCTGGGGCCTCTGTGGCTGAGGGCTGGCGGCTTTGGAAGCCCTTTGGACGTGCACTTCCCCTCCTCTGTGCTGGAAGCTCGTCTTGACAGAGCCAGCAGCCACCAGCCGGTGTGTGCAGGGGCAGGGGCTGATGCCTGTCCCT
>NW_010391713.1:4727-5968 GCF_000710305.1 Buceros rhinoceros silvestris | reverse complement strand
GGCGGCCCGCCCCCAGCCGGTGTGTGCAGGGGCAGGGCCTGATGCCTGTCCCTCCTGAATAAGGAGCAGGAGCCTCCCGGTCCCTATGACCCCCACATGCGCACGCTCTGGCATGGTATTTTCCTGGCTGGTGAGGGAGAAGAAGCTGGTAACGAGCCCTGCTCCATCTTCCCCCACGCTGATTGTGAGCCACCCGTGAGGTGCCCGCCTGAGGCTTGTGGAAACCCCTGCAGCAGCCGGGCTGCAGCGAGGAGCCACAGGGCTTCTAGGGACTCCCTGGCAGCTCCTGAGGCCGTTCCCGCTCCAGTTCCTTTCCTCGCTCTTCCCCTCCTGAGGCCGATCCAACCAGAGAAGCATCTCCCGCTGCCTCCTCTCCCTGTCCCTTCCCCGTGCCATCTGTCCCCAGCACAGGGACAGCTTCACAGCTCTGCGCTGGTGGCACTTCTGCTAAAGGGTCTTTGGCGTCCATCTTAGCTGGCTCTCTGTTTTTAACCCTTCTGTCTCCAGAGGGACTCGGGGTCTCTCCCAAGCTGGTTGTGATCATCAGAGATACGTTGGAATCCGTTCCGCGTTGCCGCACCAAGCCACATGCACACGTCTGTGTTCGGAGGCCTACACGCATGTCGGCTGCCGCGCCAGACTGTGCAGCACTGTCACTGTCCCCTCTCCGAGGAGACAGACGCCCCGTCGGGGAGGAGCCAGCTGAGCCCAGCACCTCGCACAAACATGGGTTATTACCCCAGACGAGGAAGGTAACGCGCTGCAGCCAAGACAATCAACAGCAATTAGCCCTGTTGGGAACTCGCCTTGAAATGCTGCAGAGGCTTCGCCGTGCGTGCTGATCGCTCTTCCACCGCTCCTTTGGAAGTGATGCGAGTTGGACATGCCAAACCGCTGGTCATGTCTGGGCAAAACTTGGTGCCTGGTGTCATTTCCATGAGGCTGGGAGGGCTGGGGGGGGTTGTCTGTGAATGTTAAAGGCACTTGCGTACCCAGGCAGGGAAGGCACACGCTGTCGTTACCTCTGCCGTGCCATCTGGCCAGCAGCAATGCAGCTAGAACCAGGGCTGCCGCAGAGGAGCATCTTACAACAGAAAGCAATTAACCGAATAAAGCCCTTTTAAAATCCAGTAATTAAAAACAGTCCCTCCCCCTTGTTTTCCTTTTAAGCTGAAAGTTGCTGTTTACTCATTTGCTTTACAAAGTGTGCCTTGTTGTGGCTTCAGAAGAAATGAAAGTTT
>NW_010391713.1:1576-4546 GCF_000710305.1 Buceros rhinoceros silvestris | reverse complement strand
CTGCGGCGTTCCAGGCAGGGCGGAGGGGCCGGGGCTCTCCAGCCCAGCTCGTTTGTATTTGTTCTTGTCTACTCACAAGATCGCTAAACACACATTTAACAAGTGGTGAAACTGTCTGCCCGCCTGATCTCTCCCAGGGTTCAGGAGAAGAGGCCTGGCACGTCAGCATGGCTGGGGAAGGGCAGCGAGGGAGGGGGGGAACAGCCCGTTTGAAGGGTTGGTGTTTGGGGCTGAGGGAGGGAAGGGCTCCTTGTGCCGGCCAAGTCCTAAACAAAGGCACTGTGTTCCCCAGAGCCCTGGGGTCCGGCTCCAGGGGAAGGCCAAGGTCTTTCTTCACCAGCAATGGGTTTTCCCATCCCACTGCTCCTGTTGCATTCACAGGGTGCAGCCTTAGACCAACCGTGTCCTTCCGGCATCCACAAAGAGGAGCGGGGCTTTGGGGTGGCATCTCTGGGCTTGGAGAGCCAAGAAGCCCACTGCAGCACGGAGCCCACTGCAGAGGTCCTGCAGCCCACCCCATACCGCAGCAGCTTGCCTTGTGCGCGTTGCCCTCTCCAGGGCCAAAACATGGGAGAGGAGCAGACCTGTGGTCGCCGACGGTAAATTTCTGGGCTCTCTCGGTAACCACAGGGGAGCCCTGACCTCAGTTTGGGCTCCTGGACGAGCCGGTAACCTTGGCTGTCAGCGGAGCTGGTGCAATATTAATTATCACTCGTTGTCCAGTGCTAAAGCAAGCGCCCAGTGCATTAGTATCATTATGGGTGGGGAAACTGAGGCATATCAAGGCCAGTCAGGACTCGAAGGCTGACTGTTGGGATGCACTGCCCGTTCTGCAGCAGGAAAGCAATCCCGTCGCTGGCTGCCCTCCAGCCCCGCTGACCTGGGCACGCAGTGACACAGCCACCTTACACCCGGCATTCACAGCTGCAGGTCCTGGCCTTGCCCCGGGCGCGGGCTCGGCGTGACGAGCACCGTCTCCTGGGACAGAAGCTCTTGCAGAGCCAGCATCACCTCTGCCACGGCTCGGCCATGGGCCTGGTAGGTGCAGCCTTGTGGTGCCCCATCCCATGAGGTTTTCACGGCTGCCCAAGCTGAGCCACATTCCTGGCAGTGGCGGCGGCATGGCCGGGCGCAGACCTGCCATGGGGCAAATAGGCGTGAGGACAGAGACAGCTGTGCCAGGGCAGCGAGGGTAGCCCTGTCCCTGCCTGGGAAGGGAGAGGCCACGGGTTTGTGGGAAAATGCTGGTTTTCCCTCCTCTGGACTGCCCCTAGCAGCCGGCTCTGAATCGCGTGGGCCGGGGAAGCGGAGGGGAGGTAACAATTGTAGTGCCTCTGGCTTGGAGCCGAGCCACGGCAAACAATCCTCTCCTGGCCCCGCTCCAGATCTGACAGCACCCGGCGGTGATACGGTATTCGTACCTACACGCTTTCATCCCAGATCACCTCCCCAAGTCCCTGCGTGATTCTCCGGTCTGTGATGAATCCTCTGCTTAGCCGCAGAACAAGCCAGCCTGTCCTCAGCGCGGCGGCCAGGAATCCCATCCAGCATCCCTGTGAGGCCTCTGCTTTTGAAATTACAGCTGTGGATCTGGCAGCCCGCGGTGGGACCTGAGGTTAGGAGGTGATGTTGAGTGAAGACGTGTGGACAGGGCATTCCAGGCACGCACGGGGTTAAATCAGAGGTGTCAGTTCACCAGGAGGTAACAGATACCTCCTGCTCCTCTGGCTTTCCAGAAGCCTTGCCCTCCCTCCCACATTCCAGCTGCTGCAGCTTTTCACAGCTGGCCGCTCTCTTGGGACATTTCCCAGAGCCGAGCAGGAGGGAGGGGAGGGAACACCAGTGGTCCCAGTACAGGAGGGGAGTTGGTGGCTGGGCTGACCGTCACCCCTTCAGTTAACCTTGGGCTGGAGCCCTCACCCCCAGGAGCTGAAACCTGGGCGATCCAGGTCCCTGGCAGGGATCCACCCTCGGCCCTGGCTGGGAGAGTTTTTCCTGCCGCAGAGAAGAGACATCAATCTTTGCAGCTCACTTATTCCGTGGCCTCCGAAGCAAGGGAGCCAATTAGTGCTGGGCGTGATGGATGGCTTAGCCCCGTCCTCGTGACACCCGTTTTCTGAAACAGCTCCCACCGCCCAGAGGCACGGCCAGCCAGGGCGGGGATGGCTCTGACTGTCCCTGGGGGTCTCGCAGGGGTCCCGGGGATGGGCACTGCAGCCGTGCTCATCGAGCTGCCAGCACGGGAGGGGAAACAGCCCTGAGCGCTGGGCCAGGGCTGATAATTCAAGGCCTGGGAAGAGATCTCCAACAGTAATTCCCTGTCTTGGCTGTGGCAAAGCCTGGGGCTCTCTGGGGAAGAGCAGATCTGCTCCGGGCTGGATTGGTCACCCACCGTTTGTGGCTCTGCACTTGGGGCCAGGCTTTGCCACCGCAAGGAATGTACCATGGGAACAGTGTGCACAGACGCTCGGAGGGCAGCAAGCAGGCAGCAGAAGCCTTGTTTCTGCTCTTAGTCGCCATCTCCCCCTCCCCAGCATCACCCCTTGTCCATGGCAGGATAGATCCACCCGCTTCCCGAAACGTGGTTCCCCTCGCAGGCAGCTAAACCCATTTCGTTCCCGTTGTCTCCGCTGAACCGACCCGTGAGGAGTTGCAGCACCGTCCCTGCCTCGGCTGCTCGGCGGAGCGGCTAATCCCGGGGTGGTTCAGATGGCCCTCGCCATCCCCAGGGCTCGCTGGGGGCCATTGGAAAGGACTCTCCAGGAGCATAGGCTGGAAAAGGATCCGATTACAGGAGAAGTGGGTTTCAGGGCCCCTGCTCTGCTCATAATGAAGTGTAATCCTAGAAAAACATGTTGCCAATTACACTTCAATTGAACCCAGATAATGATGCTTAGACAAGGCCCAGAAAAGATGGAGTCTGGACAGCAAATTCCTTCCTAACGGGGAAGAAAAGTGTTCCTCCGTGGC
>NW_010391713.1:910-1426 GCF_000710305.1 Buceros rhinoceros silvestris | reverse complement strand
GGGGAGGAAAAGTGTGCCTCCGTGGCAGCTCCGGGCCCCGCTCGGTTCAGGCTCGTTCTGATACGAGAGAGAGCCCAAAATAACCAACCTCTGGACCCCATTTGAATGGTTTTATCAGTGGAAAGTGTATTAATCTCTCCAAAACACATGTTTAGGGGAAGTTTAGTTATATTTTTAACTGAAATCACTTTGGAAAGGGAGGAGCGGGTCTCAAAATGGCTAAAACAACACTTTTCTAATTCTGCTGGTTCAAAGGAACTTTTCATTTTGAAATGCGAGCTAACAACAGCTCAGCTTCTTGAGCACTTTTTACAGTGAAAATTAAAAGCAAACATCAAAATTACAGAAACCAAGTGCTATAACCTAAAGCAAATGGTTTATTCTTTTATTTTTTTCTTTACACACATTTCTGAGACATCAGTTTTCCTCTCCAGCGCGGGACGGCTGGTTCAGGTCTCTGTTGGTTTACTTTGGGAGGAAGGACGGTGAGGTTCAGTCCCAAAAAAAGGGTCACGG
>NW_010391713.1:552-786 GCF_000710305.1 Buceros rhinoceros silvestris | reverse complement strand
GTACTGTGGGAGGAAGGACGGTGAGTTTCAGTCCCAAAAAAAGGGTCACGGGGTCCACGCCTTGCTCAGCCGCTGCGTGCCGGACTGGGGCCAGCGGGGGCGAAGGGCAGGCAGGAGCTGGCACTGGCCTTTTACGGGAGCTGCCCAAGATGGCTGGGGCAGATAGGGAGCAGCCGACCACACGGCTGGGTGCCTCCGTTCACGGGGTCGGGCGGCCTGGCTGGCGGGGACGGG
>NW_010391713.1:0-237 GCF_000710305.1 Buceros rhinoceros silvestris | reverse complement strand
CCTCCCCTCTCGCTCTCTCCCACACACTCACACGTTTTTGCTGCCTTGGGGGATTTTAGCAGCACAGGGCTCTGAAAAACAGCCTCCTACCTCCTTCCCGCAAGCTCAGAGAAAGCAAGATGCTCGCTAGATGCCAGGCCACGGGTCAAAGTTTCCAGCATTATGGCATGAGACAAGAAAACAGCAATTCATCTTCGTGTCATAAACCCTAAAGTTGGGCTTTGGGCGGTTTGTTTT
>NW_010391712.1:5427-5747 GCF_000710305.1 Buceros rhinoceros silvestris | reverse complement strand
TACATGAAATTTTCTGGTTTGGTGTCGGTGCCATGAGATCTCATTTGCTGCCTCATCTGCCCCACGCGTGTGCCACCCTGGTGCCCTGCCATGCAGTGGAGCACACCTGGGGTGGCTCATGGTCTGTGTGTCCTTCTGCAGGTGCTGCCCACCACCAACCAGTCGGTGCAGACGTGCTGCCTGCTCTGTCACCGGGAGCGCAAGGACTGGGGGGGGCCATCCCACAATGGCTTTGTTTCCCCGGGTGAGAGGCTGCCGCCGGACTTTGTGCCAACACTCGTGCAGAACCTCCTGGGAGAAATGCCACTGTGGATCTGCCA
>NW_010391712.1:4664-5259 GCF_000710305.1 Buceros rhinoceros silvestris | reverse complement strand
GGAGCAGGCCCTGGCGGTAAGCGGTTACGGAGCTGGGGTTGGACAGGCCAGGGCTGTAGCTCTAGGACTGTGGCATTGACCCACCCCGCGGCGCTTGGCTGGGCGTGCGGGTCCCCTCCTCGCTCAGAGCTGAGCGTCTCGGACATCCCAGCCCCGCTGCTCCCTGCAGCCACCAGCCCTCCCTGGGGCTGCTGCCAGCTCCTCGGGCAGTGACTGCGGTGGGCAGAGCCTGTGCTGGGTTGGAGCTGTCTGCCTGGCGAGGCCGGCAGTGCTGCTGCTTCCCTGACAGCCCTGCTCCACTGTGCTTTGTGCCATGTGCCCCCTGGCCCCGAGGCTGCTCCCTGCCCTTACGCCGGGTCTCCCTAGAGAGGCAGTGCCTGCCAGGGCAAGTGCCTCCCATGTGTGGAGCTCAGGGCCAGAGCGGCTCCCTCCTGCTTGGCTTCCTCTAGCCCTGGCTTGGTTTGAGTGGGGCCAGTGCAGGCATGTGGCCCTTGGCGTGGGCTGGCCGTGCTGGCAGTAGCCCTGAGAGCCAGGCGGTGTTGCTGTTGGGTGGACGGGCTGTTTGCCACCTGCCAGGCAGTGACAGGAGCAGTTC
>NW_010391712.1:3937-4518 GCF_000710305.1 Buceros rhinoceros silvestris | reverse complement strand
CGGGGCAGTGGAGGGGTTCTTGGTGCCGATGCCTTGGGGCCAAGGGCTTCCCCTCCCAGCCCGCTGCTGCTTCACTCTGTGTTTTCCTTGCCAGGTCTCGTTATCCCACACATCCTGCAAGTCACAGTCTTGTGGGGGTGGCTCCCACTCCTCTTCCTCCTCCTCCTCCTCTGCTTCCTCCTCGTGCCATGGGAACTCAGGGGACTGGGACCCCAGTTCTTTCTTGTCTGCTCACAAGCTCTCGGGCCTCTGGAACTCGCAGCACACCAACGGGGCCACGCAGGGCAGCCCCCTTGGGGCCCCCCCTGCTGCACTAGGTGAGTTGGGGTTGAGCAGAGCTTTCTGCCTGGTCCTTGGCTTAGGCGGTTTCCTTCTGGGCACCCAGCCGGTGGGCAGGGGTAGACAGGCTGGGCCTCTGAGTGCCAGTGCCAGCGGGATGCCTGGGTCCCTTTGCGAAGGCAGAGGGTGCTGGGAGCCGACCCTAGCTCCGCTTTCCTTCCAGGTGACAAGCACCCCGGCCTTGCTCTCTCTTCGGAGTGCGCCAGCCTGGCGCCTGCGGTGGCGCCAGGGCTCAAGGCCTG
>NW_010391712.1:3537-3739 GCF_000710305.1 Buceros rhinoceros silvestris | reverse complement strand
TCGCCACTGCCTACCTCACTCGACTTCTGCAAGACGCTGCCGAAGCAGTTCAAAAGCATGTGCCGGAGGGCCACCCCGCCAGGTGCGTGCCCAGGGGCAGGGCTGGCCTTATCCTCCTGGCCCGTGGTCCCGCGCTGCCCCAGTGCCTTCCCCCTTGCTGTGCTCTCTGTGGGTCAGGGCTGAATGCTGCAGGGAAAACGGG
>NW_010391712.1:2822-3246 GCF_000710305.1 Buceros rhinoceros silvestris | reverse complement strand
TGGGACAGCCAGTCTCTGACTGCCTCTGCTCCTGCCCCTCTGCAGGTGAGGCCTTCCACTCCTCAGAGCATCATCAGCACTCGGACCTCACTGCTCCTCCCAACAGTCCCACCGGCCCCAGCCACCAGCTCTGAGCCCCTCCAAGCAGACACCTGCCCACCCGGGGCCCTTTGGCTCCCCACCCCACGTCCCACTGGGCAACTCCCCACAGGCCACCCTCTTCCCTGCGCCCAGCGCACAGGCGGCGGCCCTGAAGCCAGCATCCGAGTCCCCTCCTGCCAGCACGGTCTCGAACAGCTGCCAGCACGGTCTCGCACAGCCCAGGGTCGTGTAAGAGCCCTCACCTGCCCCCTGCCAACGTGCCGCTGCTGAAGATGCCGCCTCCGCTGGCGGGCTGCCCTCACCCCTGCAATGGGCACTGCCG
>NW_010391712.1:1641-2711 GCF_000710305.1 Buceros rhinoceros silvestris | reverse complement strand
AATGGGCACTGCAGCACTTCGCTCATCCCTCCTCCTGCCTCCCACCAGCTGCCCAACGCGAACAGGTGAGTAGAGAAGCTCTGCCCACTTCCAGCCTCTCTCCTCGCTGGGCAACACGCCCTGTCTCCCACCCCTGCCCACGGATGCGCTTTTCCCTGGAGGGACTGGCCGCCCTGGCGTGGTGGCGCAGGGAGCCGCTGCGTTTGCATCCAGTTCTGCTGCTGCAGACTGCCGGTCTCTGAGGGTCGAGCTCTTTCTCTCCCCACGTGTCTTCTCCCTGCGGTTGTCCTTTAGTACTGTGGTGCAGAAGAGACTGCTTGCTCCTCCTCCGGCTAAAAGACCCAAAGGAACCACCCAGTCAGCCTGCTGTTGGCCAGCAGGACCTTTGTCAGTGAGATCCGTCGGGCAGCTGTGGCACTGAGCAAAAGTCCTCCAGAAGATGAAGCCTGTGGACTTGTTCTGCTCCCCTGGCCCTCTCTGGGCTGCCTGTGCCCTGGATGAGAGCATGCTGAGCCGCGGGTGCTGGTTCCTCTCCGTTGATTAGCACTCCCCGTGGAGACCCAGCCAGGTCCCAAGCTGGAGCTCAAGGAACGGTGCTGTGGGCCATGCCCTGGCTTCCCTGTCTGTGAGCTGGGTAGTCTGTGCCAGTGGGAGCCGGGCCTGCCTGCTCGTGGGGATGTCTGGCAGCTGCATGCAGTTCCAGCGTTTCTCACTTCTGCTACCTGTCGCTCCCAGTGAGTACCGCTCCCTGCCCTGGAATCAGCCTGTGGCCTGGCAGAGGGACACGGCTTCCTGGAGCTCTAGGGTGCCCGTCTCCTGCCTGCCGGGAGGCCCTGGGGGGCAAGGAGCTACAGGTGTCTTCTGCTGTGGGCTCCTCTGGCATCTCCCCCGGAGGAGGAGACAGGGGAGGGGTTTTGTCAGCCCTGCAAATCCTTCTGCTCAGGCACAGGCTGCCGTGGGAGGGGTGTTCATGCGTGCAGAGGGTGGGGTGATTTTTGGAGACCTCCTGGCTCCTGCTCACCTCTCACCCTGCTCTCCTTCTCCTCAGGGACCCCTCTTGCAAAGGGCAC
>NW_010391712.1:1281-1493 GCF_000710305.1 Buceros rhinoceros silvestris | reverse complement strand
CCGGATCCAGCCCCCATCCGCCGCAGCCATGTGAGGCAGACGAGGGGCTCGGGGAGGACGAGGACAGCAGCTCGGAGCGCAGTTCCTGCACCTCCTCCTCCACCAACCAGAAAGACGGGAAGTTCTGCGACTGCTGCTACTGTGAGTTCTTCGGCCACAATGCGGTGAGTGAGGGGCTGGTCTGCAGCCACCCTCCGTCCTTGTGCTCCGCG
>NW_010391712.1:550-1008 GCF_000710305.1 Buceros rhinoceros silvestris | reverse complement strand
GCGGCCGCCCCTCCCCCCCGCTCCCGACCCGCAGCCGCCTGCCCAGCCTGCGGGCTTGGCACAGACAGCCAGACCCTGTGTAGGTGCTGTGCCGACTTGTCTGGCTGGAACCTCGGGGGAAATGCCTGCTTCCCTCAGCCCCCAGCCGCTCCCACCAGCCGCAACTACGCTGAGATCCGGGAGAAGCTGCGTTCACGCCTCACCAAGAGGAAAGAGGAGCTGCCACAGAAGCTAGGGCACAACAGCTAGAAGCTAGGGCACAACAGCAGCTCGGGAGAGCCTGCTGTGGACCACCGCAACGTGGACGAGCTGCTGGACTACATCAACAGCACAGAACCCAAGCCCTTGAACAGTGCCAAGGCGGCCAAGCGGGCACGGCACAAGCAGAAGAAGAAGGTGAGGCTGAGCAGAGGGAAGTGCTGCCTGGGGCGGGCGGCAGGAGGGACATCAGGGCGAGA
>NW_010391712.1:0-373 GCF_000710305.1 Buceros rhinoceros silvestris | reverse complement strand
CTCTCTCTCACATCCGTGTGGCTTCTTGAACTCTGTGTCCTTTTGTGCCCTCTCCTGAGGTGACAGTGGTGCCCAGCTCTGTGCAGTGTTTCTGTTCGTAGAGAGGGTGGCCCAGCCCTCCTGGGTGCTTTGGCCTGTGCTGTCCCACGTGCCATGTGCCACAGCTCTGACAAACACTGTGTGTCTGCAGTGGGGAGAGGCAGTGCCGTGGTGGCTTCTGCTAGGGCCTCACGTCCAGAGCAGTGTCCTGGCTGTTGCGGTCCCTGTGGAGGACATGTGGCAGTTTGGGGTGGCTGTGCTGAGCACCGGTGTTCAGGTTTGCTGCCTGGCTCTCTGGGCCAGGTCACCTGATCCTCATGGCTCCTGTGTTGCA
>NW_010391711.1:0-1036 GCF_000710305.1 Buceros rhinoceros silvestris | reverse complement strand
GAACTGAAGGTAGGTGGCACCGTCTCCGTCTTGGCATTGGTGAAGTGGGTTGATCTACACGTGCAGACACGTGCCATTCATCCCACCGCTTTGGCTCTGTGCACTCGCTAGACTTCTCCTTCCTTCACACTCGTCCAAGCAAGTGCGTCAGTAAGATCAATGCTTCAGCCGAGCGCTCAGAATCCATCCCGATTTACAGCTGTCCCATGTGCTCGTATGGTCATGAGAAAATGTAACGGGAAAGAAAGAGAAATCCCAGGCCCAGCCCTATGGAGCACTTTGGACTTCCAGGAGACCAGCAAGTGCTTTTTGTTCCTGTTGACTGCCGTGGGTGTAGGACTTCTGGCTGCAAACAGACTCAACTTTCAGCTCTTGGGGTTTTACAGGACAACATCGTACACAGATTTTGAGGCATGGGGCACCTACCACCTCGCTGGGCAACCTGTGCCTGTGTTTCACCACCCTGTCATCATCACCACCATTGTTTCACCACCATTGCCATCATCACGGCTTGGCTTCGCGAACGAAGATTTGGGAAGGGTTTTCCCCACGCTTACTACAAGCGACGAGTATACAAATTTCTTTAGGTACTAACAAAAGAGCCAAGGCTATTCCCCATCTCTACCCACCGAGTGACGGGGCAGCTTGCCCTCGCAGTGGGTTTGATGAGGCCTTTAATGTCTTACGTATCTTTGCAAGTGAAAGGGGCGTGAGAATCAAGGGGCAGCTGGCTGTCTGACATCAGCGTGAGACAAGCAACGACACCAGGAGCTGCAGAATCTCTCTGCGTTTGTATCAGTAGGACTGAAGCTCTGTTTGTGCGAGGCAGTGTCACAGGTCACAGCGACTTCTTGGTACTACCATGTTTTCTTCACGTTCCCTTTCCCCAACCACCTCCACTTCTCCCACCCTCCAGCCACCCTTTGACTACTGTTTCTTTTCAGTTCCCTTGTGGCAATTTTCACTGAACTCCTCATCGCCTGGGCACTAACAAGCGGCAGAGAGTGGACTCTGCCGTGGTGCACAGCCGCTGGTT
>NW_010391710.1:37182-53425 GCF_000710305.1 Buceros rhinoceros silvestris | reverse complement strand
CGCCCCCTCCCTCCCTCCGGCTGAGCAGCGGCGTCCCTGGCTCAGGGCCGACTCCCTCACCAGCGGGTCTTCCCTTGCAGGCACCGATAGCGCCGTGATCGGGTCGGGAGAGGGGCGAAACTCCTCCGCACTCTCTGTTGTCCCGTTGGGGGACGAAGTTAGGAACGTTTTCCGCTGCTTTGGAGGCCGTGAGAGATCTACGCTTTGTTTTGAACTCTTTTCACACAAAATGACTGAAGCAGAGATGCCTGGGGCAGAGCTGAAGGTGCACAGATCAGCCCCCATGCTTCCCTCCTGCCACACCTCAATTTTGCCTCAGTTTTAGCTTTGCTCACAGTACCCCCACTAGCGCCCATAGCTTTACTTCACTCGTGTCTCTAGCCCCAACAGACTGCAACAGATTGCTTCAGACTTCTCCCCCCATCCTGTGCTTTGGCCCAGAGGTAAAGCCCTGCATCACTCTTTCACGGGCACCCCCTTGTCATCAGCTGCACGGGGCAGGGCACGTCTCCAGGATGGCGGATCACCACCTCCCTAAGATTGTGTTCTACGGTGAACTCGCCACTGGCTGCCGCAAGAGAAGAGCTCCAAAGAGGAGATACAAGGACTCCCTTAAACAATACCTCAGCCTTGGCCATATTGACCACCATCAGTGGTCCACCCTGGCCTCCAATTGGGAGATTTGGAGACACACCATACATAACGCTGCTGTCTCCTTTGAGAGCACGCGTAGAATCAGTCTCGAGGAGAAAAGACAGCGCAGAAAGAACCGTGCCTCGACTATACCACCCAAGGAGACCTTCTGGTGTGCTCTTTGCAACCGGACTTGCCTATCCCGCATTGGCCTTTTCAGCCATCAGCGCGCTTGCAGTAAGTGTGGGTAAAGCCCTTCCCAAATCTTCGTCCGCGAAGCCAAGCCATGAATGAATGAATGAATGAAAGCCCTGCCTCAGAACCACCCTTCTCAGCTCGATGGCTCCTCCTGAGCCTGGGTGGATGCTGTGCTGGGCTCTGGCCCCTGTGGTAACCACAAACATTGGGGTGAGTTAGGAATTACGCTCCAGCAAAGTTTCTTCCATGCTGACCCAGGCACTCAAGCTGGAGTCAGGAGGGAGCAGGTGTGCTGACTAAACACAACAAAACCTTCCAGTACAGGAGCGGACACGCGCTAAGCATTAAAGTTAACGAAATATCTGGAAAAAGAGCCATTTTCTGCAATATTCACACGTCACATTAGTTTTTGGGTTTTTTTTAAATACTTGATTTCATTTTAACTTGTATTTAGGATGATCTTTTTCTACTTGAACTTTTAACAATCCTTTTCTTTCCATATCTTCTCTGTGAGCAAAACTGAGTTGCACGCATCGTCTGCTTATATGGTCCATGGCAGAACATAGGTAATTTTTTAGGGACTACTGAGAAAACATCTTAAAATTTGTACTGCACACAAATTAGCTTCTCTTAAGATGTTTACTTGGAAGCATATAATTTCTGCACTGTAAACAACCTTCTTAGACCAGGAAAGAAGATTTTAGGAGATCAGTTCAACATACCAAGAAGCTCTTAGCCATCAGCTTTTGCAGTACATGGAAATTAGCATTAATGGTGGTACATGTAGGAAAGAAAACAATGTAACTCTGGCTAAAATAAGTTCCACAGGAGATGTTTGACATTTATTGAACTTACAAATGCATACAAATGATGTATTTAGCTCCTCGCAGTGGTACGATTTGAGACATCTATGCTATAGAGTCAGTGATGAATGAAATGATAATCAAAGCCATAATTTTGAAATTTTTTTCATATTCCTTTTTCCTGCTCCAAGCTAGATCAGCCACAAGGCCAAATACAAATGAAGACTCTGCATTTCTCTTGAGTGGGAAGCTTGAGGATTAGAAAACAACCCTCTCATCTCACTATTTAACATTCATGACTACAAAGGCTAAGAAGTGTCTAAATACAGCATGTACGTGCGGCTGCTTCTGGCTGACATTCGTTTGTGTTAGCTGTCACTACTGAACATTTTTCTGCAGCCATCCCCAGATTTTTAAGGTCTGCCTTTTCATTTCATATAACAATATGATGTTTGTCCCTACGTAGGAGAAAGTAACTATGAATACTATAAAAGTTTAAATTTATTTGAGAAATATTATATGAAACGGGTTTTAAAAGAGGTCATGTTTAAAAAACAGTTTTTGAGTTCTCATTTACTTCTGGTTATTTCACTTAATGAGCAAATCAAATCACTTTTCTTATGAATGAAGTGTTTAATGCTTTAGATCAAATAATGAGTAATTTGAATAATCAAGTAATTTGATTAAGTCCTTGTATTAGTAAGCTGCATGGACTACAGCAGCTTTTGAGTCAAAGTTATTTACTAGGTAAAAAAAGTTCCAACATTCAAGTCTCTTCCTCAAAGTGAATTTTAAATCAACCATCACAGGTAATTTATCTATGTCTTCCTGAACAACCAAAACAGTTGAGTATTCCTTTGCACTGACAAGGTTAGGTCACTCAACTCCTAGGTCAGAAAAAGATTACATATACCAGACTGCTCATTGTTGGTGTCAAAAGTAGCAAACGTAATATTGTTTGGCTTGGCAAAAATAAACCCTTTCAATGTGTGTGCTCCTAAGGATAAGTCAAGCAACAGTTTATGTCATATTCTTTTCACAGAGAGCTCTACAAATATTTGATACAATAATATTTTCTCCCAAGGCAGGCTTCTTCTCTTAAGGAAAGACCATATTTATTTTCTAAATGTGGGCTGTTAAGTGTGTTTATTTTTCTAAAACCTACATTTCAGTGAGAGAAAACACTTCTTTCTCCTTCCTTCCTTAACTGAATCATGCAGCCATGATTGAAAGCAAAGGGCATTGAACTTGTTATTAAATTCTTATGGTTTCTCAACAAAATACTTGTAATAACATGGGAAAACTTACACCAATATACTTAAAAGAGCCTGAACAATCCCTAGTGCTTAATAGCATACCAGCTCCACTCAGCTACAATTAATATAAACGCTGAGTATGCATCATCTCTTCACTCCTACATGCACCATTTCCATGAGATGATGTGTACAGCCAGCCCAGACTGCAGAAGCTGAAGAAGTATTTCCTGGCAGTCCCTAGTGCAGTGTGCCTGTGGCCAAACCATGTTCCACACAAAGGTAGCGAGACTCTGGCAGGGCTGTGCAAGTTACGAAATCCAGCATTATTCTCCCATGGAGCTCGAGCTAGTAAGCACAGATTGTACAGATAAGGCAATGTCTGCATGGGCATCACAGAGCCAGAAGTACCATGTGGTCTGTGGGACTTAGCAGCCCCTGGTCAGGCCTTTGCTGGACCACACAACTCTGCCAGGTGTTCGTACCTCAATCCTTGTATCCAAGTCGTACAGGTACTGTCAATGCCAAAGACAGTCCAGCATCTTGCAGATATCTTTACTTCCTATGCTTCTCAAGGTAGTCACCAATGCCTGTGCCAAAGCATGTTCTTACAAGCACTGGAAGGCCATTACACATGTACATCTTAGGCGAGGTATTATTTCTGCAGTGTTGTCTTTCAAAGTTTCAATCTAGCAAAGGACCGTGAAGTGAGCAGGTAGAGTTCAGAGAAACAAAACAAAACAAACTGGTGCATTGCTCTTCTTTTGTCATCTCAAACTTTTGAGAATCTTTCCAAAAGCAATGTTCACTAAAAAGTACCATCTTCTATATTAATAACACTGAAAGTAAAACAAAACTGAAGGAAACCTTACCCTGCATGACAACTGATTTGAAGACTACATAAAAAAAGCTGAGGAAAACTATCATATTGCCAAAATACTAAGAATTCTTATGAGTTTTTACTTAAGATTAGAAAACGGTTTTCCAGTGCGACTCTGAAAAATCCCACCCCAAGCTTACTATTCTAACCTTGATTTCCTTTGTTGTGAATTCACTTAATCAATCCTCATACTCAAGTAAAGCTCTAGTTCTGAAGTGATTTTGCAATAAGTAATTGCACAAAACCAGAACCCCTCCATTTACTACCCAAAACCGCTGAAAACTTCTGAACACTGAAAAGCATATATGGCATGAATTATTTCCCTAAAGCAAACAACTGATGTAGCTAGTTTAACAGCTTTGAACTGCACTGCTCTTTCTTTCCTCACTCTCCTCCCTACCCTAAAAGCACCTTATCTATATTAACTATGGCTTACTTTAAATGTAATTCTTCAAGTCACCTTCAGCATAAAATACGCAATATCCAAATTAAATTGACAACTTTTCTTTGATTTTTCTATTATTAACAGAAAAACAATGGAGCTACATTGGTTACTAAGGCCTTTGACTTTTATTTAAAAGTAAGTTTCAGGGCTTTACTAATGAGCCTGGCAACATGAAGCAACCCTTAACAATTTATTGGGGTGAAAATAGGCGCTCAAAAATAGGAGCTCTTTAGTGTTGTTCTTCCCCCTCACTTTTCCAACCGGTTAACTTACAGAAAACAGGCTCTTGTTAGCAGGCTTTCCAGGTGACATGTTTTACACAGACACTCTGACTTTTTCGTTATCCTGTATAAGATGTTCTTAAGTGATAACACAGATTGCCAGGCCTCTCTCTTTTCTATCAAGAAGGAAAACTCTGCCAGATTGCTTCTGGCATAACCCTATTAATTTTTCCTGCAATGACTACTGATAGAGAATGAAAGCATCCTCTGGGACACCAAGGGTTCAGTTTCCTTTGGTAGTGGTTTTGATTGGAAGCAAACCTGAATTATTTAACTTCAAAGCAACAAATAAGGAATATTTTTCTGGAATGTCAAAAACATGCACACTAACCAAAACCAACCCTCGTAAGAATGTGTAAAGCATAAGGTTGCTTAGTAAAAAAACCAACCAACCAAACCAATAACAAACAAAAAACCCCACCTAAAATCCCCCAAACAACCAAGCTGTTACTAATTCAAGTGCAGAAATTGGTCAACAGTACCTTAAGATCCAGTGGGTGGGGTGGGAGGGATGGCACAGGGAAAGGGTATCACATAACATTCAGCAATGCCACCTGACAAACTTAGAATAGATAGTCCTAAAGGGGAAAAAAAAGTATGTGACCATCACAGTTATCTTAAAATCTACAGTCTGTTTCTGTTCTTGTCACACAGAACTTTATTACAGCAATCATTACATTTCTATCATTTATTTCAGTTAGGTGAGATTCTCCACATTTCTGTATTCACCTGTGTATGCCCTACACAGTCCTACCATTCGAACTATCATTGATTACTATGCTTTTCTGGGACAAAAATCCATGGGTTTTTTCCACATACATAGAAAGAAAACACTGGTTTAACTACAGCTTTTTGACAATTTATTATCATAACTAAGCTGGAGAAACAAAATTAAGTTTTGTTCAAAATGTAAAGATAATTTTAAAATATTAGTGCTCACCAACAGTAAGAAGAAACAGTCCTTTTTCTGCCTTTTTTATTCCACATATTTATTTATAAATAATGCACTCCAAAAAATGCCTTTGTGTTTTGAATCAGCTGCAAAAGTTCTTTTAATATTCTTGTATCATAATTAAAAGATGGACATAGCCTTATATTTCAAGTTTTTACCCGTTAACACACCATGTACTCCACTCAGAATGTTATCTGTCAATTATACAAATGATGATCCTCCTCTGAAGTAGCTCATCATTACTATGATGAAATATCACAGACGATAATTCTCAAAACTTTTGAGGGGGTGGAAGAGGAAAAGCCCACTACACAGAAGTCTTGCACAAAATGCATGCGTGCAATATAAATACCCAAAGTTGCTTTAGGAACAAGCAGCAAGATATAACAAGGACAAATGCAAAGTTTATTCCACGTATGCTACAATAATCAACATGTTAGAGAAGTATCAAAATTTGTACTATTAACATATGGCGGCAGTTTTATTGTTACAATACACGCCCCACTGGAAAAGGCTTTTAAGCTGCAGACAGTGCAATTGCGTTAAATCTTAATTCTTCTGGGTCACGTTCCATGAATTTCTTGCAAACTTCTATTGCATCCTAGGGGGGAAAAAGTAAAAATCAAAACCAAAACAACACACACTATAAATCATTCTTGTTAAAAGAAAAAACCTGCACAACTGAAATATGAAGATATGGTTTATACAGACTAGATTCAAAATGGCTTTTTCCATGAAGGATTATTAAATAGTGTCACAAATCTACATAACCTGTATTTCTGATCTATGCAAGATTATTTACAGTGCTCACGTGGGCAGCGTAAGAGAGTGGAAGTTTTACGCAGGACCTTAGCAACAATGATTTTTGTGACTGACTATGACTTTGTACAACAGATGCGTTGCTTGTCTGACCTTCTAAATGCATCTCTGAAGTTCGCCTTTACTAGTACTGTATTCAGAAATTTTTCCTTTGTCTCAAGATGAATCTAAGCTGTGTGGGGTAAGTGAAAGATTATAAGTAAATCCTTCATCTAGCTTTAGGGTGTAATCTGGAGAACATATGTTATCAGTAAACCAGAAAAAAGCCACATATGGAAAAAAAAAAATCTTCATCCAACTTCTTCCCCTGCCCAAACAAGTACAAACTGTATGCAGACTTCACAGACAGTAGTCTATGCTACTAAACTATAAACGGTTTTGTTTGTTTTTCAGTTTCTCTGGTTTCTTCCTTTTGTAAAGCTGATCCAGTCTGGATACCATAAAAGTCAGATCTATGCATTGCCTCCTCAGCCTCAATGTCATATCATTCTGTGGAGATGACAGTTTACCCTCCCCATTCACTGTAGTCCATTCCAATTCATTTCTCAGCTAAACAGCCCCTAACACAAAGAAACACCCCAAAGAAGCCACAAAGCTGGAGGAGAAAGGAAATCAACTCAACCTAGCATGGTACCTATCAAACTAAACGAAAGAAAAGAGAATGAAAAATTATTCTAAATTTTCAGTCTGAGACTTCATCTTGTATACAATTTGAAAGATGCAGGGGTACATGAAAATCTCAACACAGAAGAAAAGTCTATCTGATCTGATCTTCTGTAATGGTCAACCCTTCTGACATTTCTTATTATCATGTTCCCATACTCTTATCATCCAGTCACAACATGAGCATTCTGAAATACCTGTTTTAAAACTGAATAAACCTAATTTTCTCTTCCCATCCCACTTGCTCTATTCGTCATCCAACCATAAATATAGCAAGACTTCGGTATAAATATTTTTATAAACACTTTTTATAAATTTTGTGGAAATACTGATAGAATTTTTTACACCACCATTTAAGAAGGCTTTCTAGTCCTACCTCTAAAAAAGATTCGTCACTAGTTTCCCCATGGTTTATTGGAAATGGCTTGCGCCCATCTGTTGAAACACAAAGCAGAATTGAACACCACATTTATAAAATCAGAAAAGCTTCATTTTCCCAGTTAAAACTATTTGAACACATTTTTTTGCTCTCCACTTAAAAAAATGCTACCTCTTTTTTCATAAACGTATCAGACATGCAGCAAGTTATTCCCTGGTCTGTTACACTGAAAAACAAAAAAATCCAATCAAAACAATGAAATACTTTTAAATATTTTATTTGAAAACTTTAAGGCTGTAAGTTGCAATTGGCTTAGTGCTGGTATAGTACTTTACTTTTTCAAGAAGAGAAGAACAATTTCAACTACACTTAATGGATTTACCCAGACACACAGCTGTACATCTGTGGTCTTTTGACAGCTGTGATCAGGAGATACGTGGCTGAACAGAATACCAAATCCAGCAGTTTGAAGAGTCTGGCATAACTGAAATGTTACTCTCATTTAAAATAAAGCAGCAAACAAACCCAATAAATTTAAGCAGCACTTAAAAATGTTTGCTATAGTTTATTTTTTCTCCAATTAGTAATATAGTACTGCTATCATTCTCATAATTTTAAAAAATAGTTCCACTCACAGAAGTATGTCTCAGGTTACATGTGAGGAGCTAACAGTATGAGAACGTATTTCAGGATATCCTAAGTATTGCTAGACCAAATTCCCTTTTGGCTCTGTCCTCCCTTTTAAAGACTTTTCCCTCACCACAGATTCCATCAAAGCTGGCAATAGTTCCAAACTACACTATGCGTAACTAAAAATAAATTCAATGTTAGAAAACTTTTGGATTTACTTGACAAGAGGTCAACAACCATGATTAAAGATACAACAATGCAAAACCCTCAGAACTTGCCAGGGAAACAGGACTGAATGCCCTCTACTGTTGCAAGCCAAGTTTGACTTGATTTTTTTTTTTTACATACATATTGGCAGAACAACATTTTAATTTCATGTGCCTATGAATAACATGTTTTCTGTGGCAAAAAAGTCATAAGTATTTAACAACCATGTGCTTCCTTAGTATTTTCTGCCTGCCAAAGCCGACAAGCTGGCCACAGTTACTGAAGCCACTGAATTAATTGGAAAACCTTCTCCCATTTTCCTACTTTTAAGAAATTTTTGCTTCCTTTCACTGGTGTAGAGAGAACTTATTTTAAGAACAAAGGAAATAGTAGTACTGGCATACCACTATACAGTGGAGCTAACTGCCTTTTTTTTTTAATGGAAGCAAAAAATTCAAGTGAGTTTTATCTTGCATCGTACTTCTGAAAAGTAGGTAAACATGGTAACCTGCAGTGTGCTTTTGTAGCAGAGCATATTAATGGACAATAAAAAAGTAACATGGAAATAGTAGCACTAAACTACTAAACAACTAAAAGAAGAGCGAGCCATCTCCCCAAATTTAGAGTCATGAAATATTTATGTTGTATCCTACAGTAGACACCTCACTATTTGATCCGGTTCACTGAAAGATATATAGCATCATAAAAATACAGAAACGTCTGCCTATTGTTCATGACTTACACCTGATAACACCCCCCTAAGATCACTTCAGTATTAACATAAGCACTTCTTACATACCACTTATGCCCCAGGGTACGATTAGTTGTCACCTGTTAAGGGCATTGCTTAATTACATGTTGATTTTCAAAGGATCAAAGTGTTCCCATCATAAAATACTGCAGAAATTGTGTTAGGAAAAACCAGTGACTTGCAGTTTTTAAATCCTGATCTACTTGCTAGTTTTCTGAAAGGCCTAGTGCAAAACCTAGTTGCTAAGCAACATGTTTAAGATTGGAATCATTAGAGAATATCTGAGCATAACTTGGTGCTACGCAATCTGAAAAGGGAAAAAAACAGCTGTAATTCAGAAAACAGAGACTACTGTTTTAACAGTTAACTGACTAGTGACCACAAAATGGTAGAAGAAAATATATCCAGCCTGTAACAAATGAGTTGGAGAATATTTTTATCTCCCGGTATCTTGACTACCTAATTTCAGTTTAAACTCTATCACACTATTTAATAGTATACCAAACTCTTCTAACGTGGCATACAGTTCATTTATTAATTCTACAAGCAATTAAGGAACTTAAGTACAACAGTATTTTCCTCTCTGAAACTTTGAGTGCTCCTCAATTCTTTCTTGCTTCCTGTCCTTTTAAATCATAAAGGAAGTTTAGAGGCATTTTATCTTAATAGGAGGGAGTTGAGGGAAGGAGAATTAAAAAAAAAAGGAAAAAAAAAGAAAAAAAAATAGGAGGAATCTCCCAGACTCTATGATGCAGCTGAAAAGAACCTAAGGACTATGTTACATCAAGTAATCTCTCTGAAATTTGATAGCCAACAACATTACTGCTTTTATTTGTTTCAAACAAACGGAGAGAGCAGATAAAAAGTGTTCTTACCCAATTCGTAGAGATGACCACCTACATTAACTAATGCAATAAAGTGAAGATCTACTTTTTCATCTATGCTTGGTGCCTGCAAGACAAAACGAAACAAAAAGAAATTGTGTTCACTGAAACTTCTGTGAGATGTGATTAATGAGAACATCATCATAATATCGAAAAAAACACCTGGCCAAGAGAAATAACAAGTGAGAAGCTCACTCTGGATCTGTACAGTACGGCAGAGGTCACACTGCATTTTCAGAACATTTTGGAATATAAAGAGGCTTGCTGCAATGCACAGATCAGTAAGAATTCTTTCAGGAAAGTATCTGGAAGTATTTCCAATTATAGCTCTACATAAAAGCTTTATTTTTCATTACTGAATTAGAAGCAGTAGCAGCTCAAATACATTAACAGTAAATGTAGATATTCATATAAATAGGAACTCCTTCACAAACCCATCTCCCATTAAAAAGTGATACAGGGCTGAACTTTGAACCTGTAGTATTTTAAAACTGAAAATATTCACTTGGTCAAAATTATTTTTTCCTCACAAGCCACGTATAGTACAGTTAACCTGTATCCTCTTCACAAGCAGTTGAAAGAAACAGTTCGTATGTCTTTGGTGAGGAGGTGGAGTGGTGCCTAGACTGGTATCTTGAAATGTCATCATAGGGATCACACCAAGAAAGGACTGAAGGGCAGTTTCAGCATCAAGTGATGTGACATAAGAAAATAGTTACAGTTGGTCAAGATCTGTCTAGCTCAGTACTGTTGCCAGTGACAGCAAGCAAAGACTTTTTCAGAAGAAAACAGGGCATGCACAGCATGGTACTCTGTCAGCACACATTCTCAGCATCCACAAAGCAGTAGTTTTTGAACTTCTGAGCCAAAAGGTGCATGGCCACTGTCGTGTTGAATAGCAGTTGATGGTCTTGATTTATTGTCAGTCTGTCCAGTCCACATCTGAGCCTCAATCCACAACTTAAAAACATACTGTTTGAGGGAAGGGGAAAAAGCACCTCAGTTTTTCCTAAATTATCCAGAATCTGACTTCCGTGAAAATATATTTAATGTAATTTTCTTCCATCTTGTAATTACTGTTAGCCTTACATTAATTTCTTGAAGCTCCTCAAAAAATCTAAGAATTTGCCAGAAAGAGATTGGAGTATAAAATGAGGTTTTATACTCAGTACAGTCA
This sequence comes from Buceros rhinoceros silvestris, assembly GCF_000710305.1. Taxonomy (NCBI): domain Eukaryota; kingdom Metazoa; phylum Chordata; class Aves; order Bucerotiformes; family Bucerotidae; genus Buceros; species Buceros rhinoceros. The sequence goes on along the minus strand of NW_010391710.1, from coordinate 42,470 downwards.
CATCATGTTTTCAGGACTGGGTTAAAAGTTTCCTTCTTCCTGATGGTTGTGAGAAAAGACTTTAAAAGATGATCTAAACTGAAGAAATGTAGCGAGCAACCAGAACAATAAAGCAAAGGACAAGAATTCACCGTAAGTCCTTCAATACATCAAGAACTCCAAAGAACACAGCATTATAGAGGAACTGCCATCAGCTTACAAAAATTCTATGTAGCAAGCTCAAAAACAAGAGAGAAAAAAAAAAAACCAAAATAAAAATGCACACAGCCTCCCCTCATCCTCATTTGAGATTCATCTCCACGACCAGTTAAAGTGTGAAAGGCATAAATACCCTGTTTAATCTCTGTTTTGGAGGGCCTAAAATGCAGAAAGAGCATTCCAAAGGGATATGAGGACCTTCCCTCCTGAACTCCAAGGAGTCTTTTTCCTCTATGGCCTAAGTAAATTGCCTTTGAGAATTTTGGTTTACAGAAGGCCAAACAGAGCCAGGGATTAGGAAAACAAAACAAGCAGCCCCAAGAGTGACTTTGTCTACCCCAGTTGTAAACTTCCAAGAACCGCACATTTCTGTAAATTCCTGAAAACCACACAAGACAGTAGCTGACAACCAATGGCAACTTGTTATTCCATTGATCAACCAACTTCTTACAGGCATCTAAACTGTGGTGCTACAAAAGCGTACAGGCAGGTAAAGCTGCGTCCTTGCCAAATCCTACACTGCCACCTAATTCCCTTTGCAGACATACAACATCACGGCTGTTCACTTATCCATTAAACTTACCAACTGGGAAATGTGGGCTTCAGGAATTTCAGGGTTAGGGGAAGGACCACTGACGGTTTGTCTCACTTTAGGAAGGAATGGCTTAGCATTTAAAAGCTTGTATCTGAACACATGCTACCTGGGCTCAAATAGACTTTCACTAAAAGAGCTCAAAGCACCACTATGTCAGAGGAATCTGAGATGTTCGGGAATTGGTTTTGATCACATTTAATACAATGTACAGTTGCCCCTTTGACCATTTTGAGGGTTATGTTCTTTGTCAGCTTCTAATAAACAGCTTTTCTATAGAGACACACACTTGGCATGCTTGGAATGCTGAGCTTATATACAGCTAGAAGATAGACAGGGACGCCATCAAAAAGAGCATGATTAACTGTTCATAGAGTTTATTGGAGAGACACTCCTATAGAATCCTGCTGAGTTTTTGTACATGTCTAATCTAAATAATGTCCTTTCATTTTGCTATTCCCACAACCCATGAGAAATGTTGTGTTTTTTCATTTTTAATTCCCCAGCCTCAGAGGGAGAACAAAAGCGCCATACCATTATTAAAGTTTCTACCATGTGTTCTAACGCAGAGTGTCCTTCCCTTATGACTTCTTTTAATCTAATGTTGATAGTAGTAAATCTACTACGAAGCGTATCTCTTACATTTCTTTAAAAATTAGGATTTCAATCATTTTTCACAGACAATTATTTGTATAACCATAAGCACACACAAACAGCAGGGTCTGAATAGTCAAGATGACCTAAAACTGTGTATTATAGAAATACTGTTTATGATTTAGGCAAACAAGTAACTGAATTAACCTTTCCCAATGTGATGAATCTGATTCTAGATTCCCCCATCTCTCTGCTAAAATAAACAAAAAAAAAAGGTATCCATTGCATATGTGCACATGCAAGCGCACACACAGAACACAAACACATGGGAAGAAGCCTTGTCAGGCCCATTTCTACTTCACTTGAAAGCTCTAGAAATTCTAACACTTGAAGCAGAAGATTTTAAATTTCAAAGGAATGGAAAGAAGAGGGAGTGTCAGTTGCAGGGAGATGTCTTTTGTGGCCTCCTTGAAAAGCTACACCTTTGGCCAAGTTTTCACATTCTAATAAACAGTCTGTGTGAATGCTTAAAAGCACAAGAGAATATCGTTTTAAGGAGTCTGCCTGCATGTTCATCACTAGGTAGTATTTTCAGAACAGTTACAGAGAATTTCCTCTTGATTACTCTTCCTGTCAAAGTAACACGAATGTCAGTGAAGTGTTAGGATGACCAGTTCCTTTAGATTTTTTCACTTACAAGCCCATTCAATTTGCAAGAGGAGACAGCAGATTTGAATGACTGCATGTATGAACCACAAGTAAGCAGAAAGACACAGGAGTCTAAAGATGATTATTTAAATCAGGATTTGGAACAAACCTGTGGTAATCAAGACTGATTTTTCAAGTCTTCCAAAGAGCTGTAGCACACAGTAAAGAAAATGTATATTTCTTTCCCATCCAGACAAGACAGAAAGAGGACAAATATCAGCATCTTGGGTAGCTTACAGAACCTTATGTTATGGTTTCAACCTTAGTATAAGAAATACATTTTGGTAGTATATGTTGGTGGATATCACTTCACCAGTTTATCTCTTCAAAAGAAAAAAACCCCATCAAAATAATGTCCAGTACACTTGAAACTGATTTGTCAAAGAAAACTGCAAAAGGTTTAGTGCTCAAAGTGACGGTTCTGAGAACATCTTCTCAGCTGTAATTTGTTCTCAAGGTATTGACATAACACTCAATGATAATAATATAATGTAACTTCATGAATATCCAGTCTCATACACAAAAGTGTATCCAGTAATTCTGGATACCACATTAAAAGCACCTAAATGAACAAGTCCCAGTTTTTCAGAAGATTTGACTGCCTTTTCTGCTAACCTGCCTGAACATTCAAGTTAAATGATAAACATTAGCTGACTGCTGTGAGAAGTCCATTTTAATTGACTTGTCTCCAGTCAATATCCATTAGTTCATGTTATCAAAACAGCACCTCTATATTTCTTCCTCTCTTCATTAGCAGATTTCCAATCAGTAATTTTAAAAATTGTACTTCCCGAATTTTTTACTATACAAATGATAACCCTTCCTACTGCCTCTTTTACTGAGATATTCCTTAATTTTACCTTTCACCACTGCGTGCTGCCCTCTTAGACCATTATCCCAATCTAAATGTCAGTATTCAATTTTCACGAATTTGAAATCTTTTGATCTTCAAACGTTGCTATCTTAGAACAAAACTGTTCATCAAATTTGATATGCAACTGGTTTCTTTTCCTCAGAGCTGCACACAATTGGGGAAAAAAAACCTGCCTTGCTCTCAAGGACACACTGAATGAGTCCTCACCACATCCTGCTTAAAATTCATTTATGAAAGAACAAATTATGTTCAATGTTACATGACAGATTTCAGGCAACTTCTTCCAACTAAATCTTGTATTTTTATTATTTCCTTACACTCGCTCTTGAGAGAAAGAAGTGAAGCAAAAAGTCTCATGAAACAGTTTAGTAGAATGCTTTGTAGTATGTGTAGTGACTGGGAAAGGGAAAAACACCACTTAAGTCAAGAAATTGGCATCAAGAGTCTGTCAGGTTCTGGAAGAAAACTGGTAAAGACAGACAAGGAAAAGACAATTTTGCAGAACCTTGAGGAATAAAAAGTTTCAGATGCATCCAGGTGAAAGACCATGACAAAAATAACTGATGTCTAAGAGAAGAAAAAACCTGAGAGGTTTATCTATATAATTTCACTCACAATGAATTACAAGAAGCGAAAGAAAAACGTAATAAAAAATTAAGTTTACACAACAGAATGTTAGGTATGGTCTGGATTCAGTAAATTTTGAAGTAAGGGGAAAAAGTTATGTAATTGCTATTGGGTAGATTAGGCATCAGTGATTTCCATTTTGAAGCATGGAACATGTTTGGGCAGATGTACTGTGTAAGCCTGTGAAGGGCATTTGAATCCTGGTTCAAGTACTGCAATTAAAACAAAGACCACTGGTATGACAATCACAAGTTTCAGCAAGATTATTTCTGGCTCATTCTCACAGAACAGTAACATCTCTATTCATGCTCAGTATTTTTCAGCGAGTTTATGGTTATTTGAAATGCTCTGGTGTTTCATAGTTGAACGTGTATGGCTTAATGTAGATCAAAGTATTCCTTGTCCAGAATAATGAAGAAGAATTTCTGTAAAAAAGGTGCTGAGGGATTGTCTGAGGGCACACCCAAGAACAGACAAGCAATTCCTTTGCTAAGCATTGCCTTATGTATTCTTCTACCACCCTGTCATGGAAGACAAGCTGTCTTGAGCTTACTGATTCTATAGCTGGAATGTGCAACTGTCAAGTGAGGTACCATTCCAAGCTGCAGGACAGTAGCATCTTATTTTGAAAGGGAGGATGTCAAGCAAGAAGATGAGCTCCATCGGTGACCAGAGTATCTGGATACAGAAAGCTTATACAAACACTAATCTTTCTTGTTTATGGATCTAAAGGAAGATTTTTCAGTAGTATGCTGCTCTAAATATTTATTTCTTGGTTTGGTTGTTTTTTGTTTTTTTTTTTTTTTTTTTTAAAGAACAGGAACTGTAGCCTTACATAGAAAGTAAATGGGAGAAAATAAAAAGCATGTTTTCCAACTTAAAAAGAGTAGGAAAGAGAATCAGGAGATTAGTTTGACATATAAAAGGCAAACAGAGACACTAAACTAAAAGGACAGACGAGCTGGAAGAGATCACTACAAGGATTGAAGAAAAGTCAGTGTTACTGAAGCATGTTGTTACCTATAGCTTAAGTATTTGCCACATCTTCTGCCATTTATCAGGTTTGTATAGAACATTTCAGGACGGTATTTTCAATTTTTTTTTTCCTATCATATGTTCTTAATTCATCTGGAGACCTACTCTAAGAGGTTGTATTGAGTCTGGCTGAGATGGCATTAGTTTTTGCCACAGCAGCCCTTGTAGTGCTGTGCTTTGTATTGGTAGCTCTAAAGGGGTTGATTACGCACCAGTGGTTTGGATACTGCTGAGGAGTGCTCACATGGGATCAAGGCTGTCTCTCCAGCATTCCCCCTTCACCAGCAGACTGAGGGTGGGCAAGATCATGAGAAGGAACATAACCAGAACATCTGACCCAACTGACCAATGGGATATTCCGTACCATATGACATCTGCTCAGCAATAGAAACTAAGTGGGGGGTGGGGGCATTTGTTATTAATGAAGTTTGTCTTCCAGAGGGGAAGTGGCTGGACATCTCTTGCTGATGGGAAGTAGAGAATAAATATTTTGTTTTCCTTTACTTTTATGTGTGGCCTTTGCTTTCACTTTACTAAACTGGTTTTATCTTGACACAAGTTTTTTTCCCATCTTATTTTCTCCACACAACCCCTGCTGAGGAGGGGAGCGATAGAGCGGCTTGGGAGGTACCTTGCATCCAGCCAAGGCCAAGTCACTAC
>NW_010391710.1:28639-37051 GCF_000710305.1 Buceros rhinoceros silvestris | reverse complement strand
GTTTTATTTAAGGAACATAAATACAGTTTTCCATCATTAAGACTTTTGCTTTTAATTTTGAAACAATCTATTTTCTGTCTGTCAATGTTTAAGTAGTAGAAATGTTCTTAGGACTATAAGAAAGTTCAATTGTATTTTAAATACAACACACAGGATGATTCCCCCCTTCCCCCCTTTACATTTAGGTGCATAAATTTCTTAATAGAAACAATGCTAGAACATTTTCATACAATGTTGAGACCAGTTCAGCCTCTTTGAATATCCAGCAGAATGATCACAGCTATACTTGTTGACGGGTACTGACAGGTCAAAACTTGAAGGCCAAGGTAGTATTTATTATCAAGCCAACAATTTAATGCACAAAATACTGTCTGTTTTTTGCATATTAAACTAATTTACATATAGTTAGTATGTTCTTGAATCTTCTTGGAAATGTATGTTATAAAAAAGGGTAAAGACGAGAACTACATTTTAGTTACCAATAAATATCAGACTATATTGCATTCAATGATAAAACTTTGCATATAGGACTTAAAATTTTCATCTGTCAGATGGTGACAGGATCTCAGGGGACTTAAGTCATGTTTTAAAACTATTTTTAGTGACAAGCTTCTGTTTTGCAAGATACAGATGTATTGAAGGCCACATATTTCAAATTAATTTTTTGAACATTTTTGAAGCCAATTCTCACTGCTAATGGGTAAGCAGTTTGTTTTAGAAATTTTCTGAAGTAAATAAAACTTTCAACTTGCCAACAGTGGTTTTCTAGTCCAGTCAAAACAGATTATGCTGTAATGTCCGTCCTTGGATAAATGATGGTTTATGTAGTGTTGAAGTAAACTCATGGTCATTAATTGACCATTAATATTTTTGTTCTAGGCAGGCACACTCAAACTCAAGACTTCCTCAATAAGTCTTTTGTTAATGACAAGCTTACGTAAGTCAAATTCATATAAGATACCAGTTACAAGTTACAGAAATACGATGTAGTTTTTTTACAAGTTTTGCTAAACAAAGTCTCCAGGAAAAATGTCAAGAGGTTTGCCAGCGTTAATGCAATAAATATTAAATGGGGGGAAGAAGCATGAGTTGAGGAGAATGTAACTCTGTGCTAAACTCCATACCTCCTCAAATCCCAGGGTATTTAACTAGTTCTAAATGATATAAAGAATGTTATGTAGTTCTGAAGGCTACAAGAGAGCTAGATACTTAGTAATAGCAATTCTTATTCACATAAAGAGAAAGGAGTCTGAGAAAAGGTCTCATCTCAGGATAAAAATATAAAAGCCATAAAGAAATGGAAGCATCTCAACACTAATGTTTAATAGCGACAAAAAATTAAGGATTTCTACAGCTACTAAGACAGATCTGTATGAAAACTGACATTATTTAGACCACAGTCAGAATACTTATTTCACCTCAGTAAAAAAGCCACATACCTCAAATAAGAATTTATAGTAACATAGATGAAATGTGGTCATTACCGAAGAATGATAACAAAATCACCATCCTAATTTTGCATTTAAGACCATTCACTTCGACATATAAAGATTTTTTTTTGTCTATGTGCTAGAAGTGTGATCACTCCTTAAAAGCAGGATGAAATACCACTAAACCACTTTCAGTTTACTGTTTCTAATGGTGGTCATAGGACCACAGGAGGCCATAGTTTAGAAATTTTGGCTGTTCTATGCATTTAATTGTTTTCTACATTTTCAAGATATATTTGTGCCCTGTGAGTGAAGAAGGAAAAAAGTATAAGTATGGTATTTGATGACAAGCTCTACTTATTAGAATGTCTTTATCTTCAACTAGAATGCGTGCCCACAAACTGGATAAAGAAACAGATGTTAACTGAGAAAGTAAGCCAGCCCCATGGGATTACAAGAAACATTTAATTTTTACTGAAATACCCAGGGACCATTGAGCAAGACTTTGAATGAAAGAAAAGGATACTAGGTTTAGGATATGAGAACATAAACCAGGTCTCAAACACAGAATAAATAATATCATGTGACAAAGAATCAGAAGCCCCTTGGTTTAGCACATCTAAATGAAAGATCATAAAGATGAGGTGAAAAGAAGAGGCTGGATGTGGAGCCTATGGCAAAAAAAAGCACTACTTCATGAAGGGCAAACTTGTATGCTCCGAAAATGATTTGGCACGTGTATTTAATCAAAAATACCTGGACAGCAAAGCATGGAGTGATGTACTTTTGCTGTCTGACATGGGGGAAAGAAAAAAAATAATAAAAAGGAAGAAAGAAATCCTAAGAATGATTGAGAAAACACTCCAACAAAAAATGATGCCTTGAAGACCGAAGTTAGATGGCAGAAGGCCAGTCGTGTCAGAATAAGAAAAGACTGAAGATGGACTACACTTACAACAGAATGAAGCCCAACAGATGGAAGGCGTATCAAGGGCCGCCAACGACGAAGACGAATTGACGGACTGGTAGCCTTTGCAGGACCTACATGATTACGTTTGGCCCAGGAGAGGGATGCAGAGTGACACAATGGTGAAGACTTCGTTCTGCTGTGGCTAACCTGAGGCTGCGATGAGGATGGTGGTGAAGACAGCGAAGACGATGACGACTACATAAACATTAAAAAAGAACATACTTAGCCCACTTAAACTTGAAGTAACACACCTAAAAAGGCAACTGCAAAAGTGTCCACTATTTATTACATTGTCCTTTAATTGATCAAATCGCACAGATAATAATCAAGACTGTGTTGAATTTTAATGAGAAGACAAAAGAATAGTGACAATAAGCAAAGACATGGTCCAAATATGAAGTTTATCACCAGATAAGCTAGAGGTTATTCACACCCAGTGAACTTCATAATATGAATGTAAGTTAACTGGCTCATTCAAGAGACAGACTGTTGGAAAGAGAGAAGGGAAGGGATTTAAGAATCATCTCATGGAAGAAATAGTTGAGAACATAGAGTGATCAGTTTTGTCTATGGCTACAAAAGCTGTAAGCAACAGTTCTTTAGTAATTTGAGAAAGCTAGGTTGTGATACTCTGGGATTTAAAATGAATCAAGTAACTAGTGAAAGAGAACCCAGAGTTTCTTTACTGTGCCAGGACTAACATAAAAGGAAAGCAAAGGAAAAGGGAAGCTTACCGTGGTGAGGTATGCAACTTCCTAAGTTTTTCACCTATTCTTCTAAAATAGCAGGCCAGTGGCAGTACTGCCATTAACACTCAGGATCCCTTTAGTATCCGTGGAAGCAGTAGGACTATGTTAAACCATTCAAATTGTTACTATTAGAAGAAAGACCACAGAAGTATTAAAAACGACTCTCAGCTGCAACTGACAAAGTTACAGTAAATATATTAAGACCAGAAAGGACCATTGTGATGATTTAGTTTTGCTCTTCTGTCCCACAGAGGCCACAGGACCAATCACATTAAAGTTTTGTTTGGATCAGAACATACAAAACAAAACCAAACATTCAAGCTAAACCGTTTTTTTTTTCTACTGAAATAAATCAGAACAAATCAAAGTTTCAGCCAATCCTGTCTAAAGCTAAAGAGACAGTGACATTCATACAGTTTACTACATACATTAGTGCTAAATGAACTGGCAACCTTTCTTGTCCTGCTTAATGATGATATGAACGTGGAGCAATGGATTACATTAGTTCACCTGGCCACAATGTCAAACCAGAGGGCTCACCTTCAGCTTATCACCCACCATTACTTTGTCTTCCCAGCACATATAAAAATCCCCAGTGTCATCTTGAATCTTTCAGAGAACCTCTCATCTTCTGTCAGGTAATTATCTTTTGTGCTAATTACAGCGCTTTTATGCAGCCTCAGAAAAATACTCCTTCATTTGAAGCTAACCTAATGGGCAATCCAGATTGTCTCATGTTGATGTCTGTGCTTTACTATCTCTTGATCTTTTTACACTACCCGTACATTTTAGGGTATATTTTTATATACCATGTCTTCCATGTCACTGATAGAAGTCATTTAACAGCACAGGTCTTAGAACCAGTCCCTGCAGAGCCCCATTAGCAAACATACTTACTCAATGATATCCCACTTATGTGCACAGAGACCTGCCAGCTACTTACGAATCCACTAGAGTTGTGCAAGCCGAACAGAAACTGCAGTTACTTAAGGTATGTCCCACATTATTCATTCAATGAAGTGATTGTAGTAGACTTAGAAAAAAAAGAGCATTAGATAGTTTTCCTGAAAAAAAAAATTCATTCTTAATCAATGCGTAAGTGCTAGTCAAAACCAATTACTTCCTTTGTATTATTTTGGAAGCAATTCATCTTCCTTCCTGTTCAATTTTTTTTTTCCTTTTCCTATCAAGAGTGGGACAATAAATTGGTTCTTTCTAATCCCATATTGCTGACCCTAAAGAACAAAGGGAGGGATAGGAATTCTTCATGAAGAACAAGCATAAAGTATAGTAGAAACTGTAGAGCTCAGAGATCAGCAAGGAGTGTAATCTAGTCTCAAAATCTGTCAGAGAATAGTGTTTTCCACAGGTTTGTCACAGGTTGGGTTTTTTTTAACTAGCTTCTGATTTTCAAGCACTCTGACCCACCCCTAAATTTCAGCAGCTCCACAGAAGACAAAACCAGAAAACCTCCATCCCAAAAGTATAATTAAAGAAAGAGAAATTTAGCAGACATTTCTACTACAAATCAGAGAAGCTTACAGGAGTTGAATGGGCTATTGTATTTTATCTGTACCAGTGCTTTTTCAAATTCTTCACTGAAGAAATGATTTAAAATGAAACATTTAACATATCAGATGGCTTTAAAAACAATTTATTTTCAGCTTGCCTCAGAAAATTCCAAGAGATGACCAATAAAACGCTGCTCCTAGAAGTCCTCACAGCTCACAGACCACCCGAAGGAGGGAGAAACCTGGAAGATTATAACCTGCTGGGTGGCAGAAATTTAAGAGCTTTGCTACTAGGCAGTTCATGATAAAAGGCAAGACACACTACATCATGTTTTACAATTTTGTAAGCTGCTGCTATCAAAACAGACAAGACTGTTAACCTTCCTGAAATCTGTGATGTAGAAACTGTTTACTTAAAAATAGCTAGAAAAAATGAAACGGAAAAACTTGTCGAGAGTAGGAATTACTCTGTCTTTGATGCATTCCATTGACTGGAAGCTGTTAAACTGTATACTTTTGATCTGAAAAACCCCCTATTTTTTAGCACTCCTAGTGTAATTGCTATGAAATCATTAATAAGACTTTGAACAATATCAAATTTAAGATGTGTTTAACAGTACAGAGACAACCAGAATATTGAGAGATTTTTTTTTATAAAGCCTTTTTTACTTTTGTTACCATTTGTACCACAATTCTTCACTTTTACCATTCTTACTGATTGCACGTATTTCTTTGTTTTCTGGCTAATATTGGTAACATAAGACTATATTAAAAATGTCCCTTGCCTGAATGAGACCAGAAGTTTTTAAAACTAAATTTATATTTAGAATGCAATTTAAGACAACTAATTTTAATCTTTCTAGGTCAGTATTTGTCCTCATGTTAAATTCCATTCATAGAATCTTTTTATCCTTTATTTCCTGTACTAGTGCGTCCCCTGCTGAGATCAACCAAAGCAAAAAGAAACTTATTCCCCACTGAAAATATACTTTTGTATTTGTAAGAGTGAAATTTTGACAGTGTATAGGAATTCTGGAAAAACAAAGTTAATACTGGATTATGTCGAACTAACAAGACTGTAATAGCTATAAAATTCCATGCATTGCTTTAATATTAAGCACAAATTAGGCTGTGTCAACTGAAGTTGTTTTCAACTGAGTATTAAAAAAGAATTACATGTAAATACTAATATGAAATTAATGTTGAATACATATCTCCAAATAAAGGATAAAATCATACATTTCACATTTAGTTTGAAAATGTGGGGGACAAATCATGACTTGAGACACTATTCCAAAAAGACTTATTAACAGCTAGGTACTGAAGAGAGAATTAAACCAACTTCATAAAGACACAAAGATCATAGCAGCATATTTCTGTGCTGAAAATTGTAGCAGGTCAGATGTATGAAGTGATAAAACTCCTGAAATAGAAATGAATGTTATTGTCATATAAACCAGTAAGCACATTAAGTTTATTGTTTGTAATGCAAAAAATAAATTAGAAACAAGTAAAAAGCTTCATGGAATAGGTTAAAAAAAAAAATATTCAGGCAATTATCATCTGCCCCAATCCAAAACTCATTCCTATATATAGCTGTTATTAAAGCCTAGAGCCATCTAAAGCTAAAGTCTAAAGGAAACACCTAGAAGGTTTGTCAGGTGCCAGGAGCTGTGCTTTTGTACATACCTAAAAGTGCAGAAGTTGGATAGTGATGAGTAGCCCATGACTTGGTTCAGGCCTAAACCTGTCACGTTCTAGAAACAGGGAACTCTCTGCTCATTTTGTTTGGGGAACTCAATCCACTATATCTCAGTGCACATCTCCTGCACTGAAGACCTGTCAGGACAAAGTGACATCTAGTATTGTATGACCATTTCCTTCTAAGAAGAAATATTTATTACTGATTAAACCACTACTTGCTGGTGGTTACAAAAATTCACCTGTCTGGAAGCTCAAGTTCAGGGCTTCTCTCAGTGGATAGTTCAAGCCCATGGCAGCTTCCTCTAAGGAAGCTTCCCTGTCTATCAGCTGACAAACTATGCTGGCACTGGGGCTTTCTTCTTTCCTCCATTTTGAGGTTGTGTCGCTGTGTAGAACAAAACGCTAGTTGTTCTGGGACAGAGATCAAACAACCTTTAACAGCATGCCAACATCACTGGAAACTTGGGAAACAGAAGGAAATAAAATACATTTAGTCTTGGTCTTTGTTTCATATGCACAACCCTGGACTCAGAGGCCCCTCTACGTGTTCTGCTCCTGCTCAGTGGAGTCGGCCCATAAGCCTGCAGTAACTCCTCCAACAAACTCGTTGCACAGTTCCCATACAGTAAGCCTGTAGTAGAGATGAGGAAAGACTGAAGTGACAATAAAAAGTGCAACTTTTCCAGCCAAGTGGGCAATATAAGAGTTATTAAAGCGTTAAGATTATATTCAGAGAGAATGTGCTTAATATTTATCATTTTCCCCCACCATCTTTTGAGGCTGTTTTGTTTTGCTTAAGTAATTGCTCATTAAACACAATTGAATTAAACACAGTGTTTTAAAGGGTCTGTATTATAGTTCAGAGTGTTTTTCTCCTTTAGAAGTCATTATTCTTAGTGGGTTTTTGTACATACAAATTAAATCGATGTATCACACTGGAAAAAAAAAAGTCCTCTTCCTTCTCATCCCTTTGCAAGTTCTGTTAAATCTTTTAACAGCATTTCAAGCCTGTTTTGGTAGTAGTGGTGAAATCTTGAGAGACATTAAGTTCCTTCAGGCTTTCATAAGGAGATAAACAGTCATACTGAGAAGAGGAGCCTGACAAAGGAAGTATTCCACAGAGGCAGAAGCTGCTTCATGAGCTCATCTCCAATAGTACACCACAGAATTCACATGAATGACAGACATTATTAATATTTCATCAAGAACAAGGCTTTTCTTCCAGCTAACTATAACTCCTTCACATGCAACAACAGCTTGCACAACTTGCAAATTCTTAGGAAATTAAAGTTCATAAGCTCCACTTTTCACAGATTTCACAGATCATTTTGTCAACATTACAATTATCAGCATTAATATGTATTGAAACTGAGACTAAAGTTTTTAAACTGAATTGGGCTATTCCTGCCAGCTGATCAACTTCTGCACCAGTAAGACTGATTAGTGTTTCTGCACCTGGTAAAAAAAAAAAGTCTTCACAGTATTCTCCATGCCAGTATAATCCATGATGAAGAACGGACAGTATCCTGAGAGTATTACTTTGCTAGACATATGGGTAAAGATGGAGCTCAACAGCAAGAAAAATGGTGAGATCAAAAAAAGCACCCAAAAAAATCTTTCCAAAATCAGTAATAACTTATCTCTCTCTGAAGACCTATATTTAAGTTCTATGGCCTATGTTAGGCAAAAGTCAAGCTAGATTATCACAATGGTGACTTCTGTGATCAATAATTACTGAAATTACAAAAAAGAAAATCCCAAGGATTAGGGAGCTCTGCAAAACCTAAATAAACTAGGTTTTTTCAAATAGTTTCTCCTCTACGAAGTTTCTTAAATAAATTGAACAGCATCGTTGCACACCCAGTTACCATATTTTTAGAGTGCTTCCTTGAGCAAAGTCGGTTAATGCAGTATCAATTCTGAATAGTTTTAAACCACTGTCTGGCTTCAGCTGTTTTGGTAAAATGTTGGCAGTCTTAAGGATTGTAAGTTCTTAGAATTTCCCCCCCCCAAAAATGAGTGAAATTGGATGAAGGAAGGAAAAAAAA
>NW_010391710.1:21973-28526 GCF_000710305.1 Buceros rhinoceros silvestris | reverse complement strand
GAAAGAGGTTGAGTGTGAACTCAACCATCACCTGTCATGATCAGCCCACTAAGACGCAAGTGAGTGAACGCATGGCTAGAGCCTGGTGCTTACTGTCTCTTACACAGATAGTGCAAGAGCAGCACTGGAAGCGTTATGGATTGGAGAGATGAAAAAAAAAAACCACAAGCTTATGATGGTTGGTAGAGATGTTGGATGCAAAACTATAGAAACAGTTACTTACACTTTTTATTTTATTTCTTATGTACTTTTAATTTAAATACATGGGCTGCTTTATGGGTGCGAATATCCTCTATAGTTATGTTTCATCCTAGGAATCCGAACTGCTTTGTACAGATTTTACAGTTAAGCATAAGACCCAGAATAACAATTCAGAGTAATACTGTATTAATACCTTATTAGTTATTTGCTTAGTAAAGTATAAAAATCGGATTGATGCATGTCTCTGAAACACTGGCAGGTTAAATAACAGGGCAATGCAATGAGTCAAAGACTAACTAATTTCCAAAACATTTCACATGATTCTAGTAAGCTCATTTTCACACTTTAACTGCGTAGGCTGAAACAGAGAAAAAGCTACAGCTATATTTTTAAGCAACTTCCTTGCCTTTACAGGAGAGATCACATGCTTGTTCTGTAATGCTAAGCTAAACAAAAAACATCTTAGAAACAGTTATATAATTGATTTGATATTCTCCCAAAATGATTTTTTTTTTTTTCAAGAATATGGATTATTCAGAAAAAACGCTGAGGGATATGGGTATTTAAGAAAAAGAAAAACAGCACTGTATGTTCTTGGCATGAACAAAAGGGAAGCTCCTTTATGTTTCTTCTCTAACAATAAATTGTAATGCCCCAGGGAATTAGAGATCTTTGAAAGTTCAAGTTTTATAGCAGTTGAGAGCAGAGTGCATTGACTCTACTTAGTTCTTGCCAATGTTAAAGACTGTTACTGTGATCAAAGTCTAATTTAGCACATTCCAAGTAAGATTATAGTTCTCAAGGCACACTAAACAAGTTTACAGACTACAGTTTGTAGTTATGGTTTGAGTTAAAGAAGAAATCAAGCTGTGGTAGCTTTTTTAGTGGCTGCCAACTTCAATCCGTGTTAAAAATATTCCTGATCGTACTTGTGAACAAAAAGTGTATTTAAGTAAACATACTGATGTGCACAAGTATTTCAGTTTTTTGTGAACATCTGAGACCAGTTCTTATTTGTGACTTTTATACTGACAGAGTCAAGCACTAGTTTTGATTTTCAAAGGCTAATTTTTCCACCAATCAGTATTTTTGATAGAGGTCTAATGAAGTGCAAGAATGTTGTTTTCATTTGAAGTGGCCGCTTCAACGCGGCACCTCAGCCTGCTCAGTTCTGAGCATCATTTAGCCCAACATATAGTTCTAGAAGCCAAAGCTGACAGTTGGTAAATAGCTGTGTGAAGGGTACATTAACAAAACCCAAACAAAACCAAACAGGGAGAATTACAGAACCCAAGGCAGTGTTTTCTGTGTTCCCAGAAACAGTTGATATATTTTATATTCCAGTTCCATTTTCTTCTCTCTTCCATAATAACTAGTAACTGAAACATTGTAGGTTAAACTTTAACTTAATTGGACATTTTCAGTGTCTAAGGGAGAGAAAAGAAAAAAAACAGGAATTTGAGAGCTCCTAGTTTTCTTCTAAGAATTTAAGTGATGAACAAAATCAAAAGCTCTTATTATTCTCTAACCAATATTTAACACAGGTATTTCAGAGGCTGTTTCACTTGTATTATTTGCTTGATTGAAACAATATTTTGAGCTATGCTGTAACAATAAAGAAGTAAACTTCCCAAAGACCACAAATCACATTCTGCTAAGCAGTAATGCAAAAACCATGCTAAACCTCCCATCAAAAACATTTCAACTTCAAAAATGGTTCCATATGCCGCAAATACCGCAAGATATAAAACGTTCACTATCATTAGAACTTCATAACAAAAAAGCGATACCTTGTGTTGCACAAGCTGCCTGCCAATTCCTTAACACCACAACTATCTGACTATTTGCTGTCCAAAACAGCAAAAAGTGATTAAGTCTACAGTCTGATCTCCTCTCTTCCCAAGAGTGTTCTTTTAACACCTCTCTGCCAACATTAGCTCCTACAAGGCTACAGCTGTTTCAGGAAGCTGTCTGGGAAGTTGACGGAAGACAGAAGATATTGTAGGTAATCTGACAATCCGGAATGATTTCAACAGCCTAAAACTCAAATACTATTCTAGTGATAGGATCTGGAGAGTTAAGCATGTAAAAGCCTTTAGAAAGGCAGAAATTGAAAACAAGTCACTCTCTAGACCTAATTCCTTGACTAAAGGCCAATTAATCTTTTTAAAAGTACTTCATATGGTATCGCTTGACATTTTCCTTACTGTAGAATTGAGCTGTAGTGAAGCATAGTTGCAAAGGAGTGGATACGGATGTCAGTAATGAGAGCAGAACAAAAATACCTTGCTTCTCACATTATTATATTCACACATTGAAAAGGTCATTTATTTCAAGAATCAGTACAGATATTTTCTATCCGGAATAACTTCTCTCAAGCTATTATAGCACATCATTGTTTAATCAAGTTAAACAATTTCTACTGGTTTATTTCCGTAACAAGTGTGCCTTCACATTTCCCTCCTTTCCTACTCTCTCAGAAAACTATACAGTAACTTTTTATTATGAATGAAAATGAGTAGGTAGAAGTTTCTTCCCCAGCTCCAAATTCAAAAGGGCTATTTGCTCTGCAAAACACTCTAGAACTGGAAGTCTCTCTCCTGCAATGACATGTTTTTCTTCTTTTCAAAAAATTCTCACTTTAGATTTTTTGATCTGTTACTTGAAAATAGTTACTATGATTGTTTTGAAAGAAAGCAACCCAAGACAGTAATACAAAAATGTTACAAACCTAACCCAGATCAGTGCTATTAATTCTATTTTTCCTCCCTTGGATTTTGCTGTAACTTATTCAATAATGATCACTGTAGATTAGACAGCTAATGAGGATGCTCTAGCATCCACAAACTGTATTTTCTTTTTAATATTTTTGAAGGGTTGTGGGGTTTAGCTTGTTTTTTTTTTCTTTGGATGTTTTGGATTTTGTTTGTTTGTTTTTATAAGAGGGTATCAAAAATCTGAAGATGTGTGGCAGTACAGGGTTTCAGCAGTTCAGGAACTGCTGAGGGAGGTACAGGAGTAACAAAAGAAAACAAAAAAAAATACAAGACAAACAAACAGAAAAACACTGTTCAAGCAGGTTTTGAAGCAACAATATAAGGACCAGCTTAAAAGTGTGTGCCGTTCTGCAACGAAGCAGGTTATATTTTCCACAAATTCAGACATCCTAGATATTACAAAAGTATATGATCAGCAGAAGACTCATGAAAGAACACAGGATCTCGAGTAGCTGGCAACTATTCTAGTCTCAGCAATAGCTGCCATTCAGAAGGTATTACAAAGAAAGGAGAGTGAGCTGGGTCCATGACACTTTACCGTAAAAGACCTAGATTCATTTTTTGGCAGCTTTGGTTATGAAATACCTGTCACTTGAGAAAACATAAACTTTATGCTGCTGGAGCTTAACAGAAAGAATATTACAGGAGTCTTACATTAATTGCCCTCATTGTGGTACTGGAACATGGGACCAGAACCAAATGACCCTTGAAACCCCTAAAACCAATGCACGCTTCTCCTGGGGGATTATTCCCCGATCTTACTGCTTGCTACTAAAGTAATTTTAAACAGACCTACATTTTTTATATATGGAAGTACCCATAGGACTGCTTTATTTATTTATTTGCTTTACTGTAGCAAAAAAAGAGCCATGGAGCTACAGAATCCAAGGGTCTTAACACAGAACTTGATTCAAACCTGCTCCAAAATCTGACCTATAGGATAAGCCCAAGTTCACAATCCTTTTCACTTGCAAACCTGAAATGAATAAAAAACCTTCTCTATTTTTAAGTAAATACTGAAGTAGTAGCTTCAGCAAACTTCATTAAAAACCTCACATATTTTCATACAAAAAACCTCCCCAAAATACTCAGTTCTAATCCAGTCTACAGAGGGCTTGTAAAAGTTTTAAATGCAATACCAAAAGCTTTATATAAAATGAATGCCTAAAATACTGCCTGCTTTTTTTTAACTAAGCAAACTAACCACAACTATCAAATTTGAGAAGCCTGTTAAAGCACCCATCAAGGCACCACACTCTACAGCTCTCAGCTTTAATTCATTTGCTTAGCAATTTGCATTAATGATAAATAACAGAAACAAACTGACCACTGTAACTCTTCCCTTCCAGCAATCACTAAACTGGAATGTAGAACCTAGCACTCTACTGATATTAAAGTTATACAAGTAATATCTTATCAGATACCTTTTTGCAAGTACAATTTTTCTTAAAAACATGAAAAATTAGAATAAAATTATCTGATTACAGATTATTCTAAAACTGAAACACCAGACAAGTGAATAGATGAAATACACAGATACTACAAAGATAGCATTGCTTTACTCTGTTACTGCTAACCTTTTATGGCTAGACAAACTTGCTTTATTTCAAGGTTTAAAATACCCACATACACAGAAGAGAAAAAGAAGCAGAAAATCCACTTGCATATTCTAAAAACCAAGTAGCCAGTGAGGTGTCTTAGCGAGACTGTGGAGGAGCTATCAACAAATAAAGGCTTTACTTAGAAGCATTAAAGGCTGAATCCTCAAAGATTTGAAAAAAAAAAAAAAAAAAAATCAGAGCTCAGGAAAAAGAAAATACTATCACAAGCAAACCTGTTTGTATTCTTTGCTATTTTTAAACCTTTCATATCTCAACATTCCAGGAAATTTTACTTCTATCCCATAATACTGATCTATTGTGTGGTGGTGTGTTTTGCACAGGAGAGGGAACGAATAGCATCTTGAGAGCTGTTACATAGTTTCCTAATCAGATCAGCAAGGCCTTCTGCCGCACATCCCACTTTTGGAAGTTATTCTGTCTAACACAGTTGATCTTAAGTAACATTTTCAGAAGAATTTGAGTGGACAGCAGCATGCCAGACAATACCTATCTATGGGGCAGAACTACCCACAGAGCAGGCTATTCTTAGGAAGCACACGAGCCAAGTTAATCATCCTGAAAGAGAAGGCCTGCATGTTTTCTTAATCTTTAATTCTGTGGGAATGGAAAGGACTTTTTGCTCACAAAGCTATAGCACTCAGTATCATTAAGCAACTAGATAATAAGCGATTTTATTCAAAGAAAAGATCCATGTGTAAAATGCCCTTGCTGTTCGGCAGGCGGGGAGTGCAGGGCAAGAACAAAAACTCTACAGAATCGTAGAAGGCAAACATATTCCTTTCCAACACTGGACAGGGCAATAATGGATATGCAGGAGGAAAGGGATTCTCTTCTCTCTTGCTCCAAATTATCAATTCATCCTGCAGGACAAGTCAACATCCTTGCATGACCCGCATATACTAACTTCAGCATATTCAAAGGCATGCTGTCCATCAGTCCCTCCTCCACTACATGAAGAGGTAGACACAACATTTAAAAATATACCATTGGAAGGGAAAAAGACTAGGAGGTTAACTCACTTCAACCTTCAGTTACACTTCTCATTACTTCAAGTTTCAGATTTTGGGTTGTTTAAGAAGAATTGTACTTTAAAGTAAAGCAATTCCTCTTGTACAGATGAAAGGGGAGAACTTCGCTGCCAATTCGATGACACTATGGTAGGACAGGATCTTCAGGCAATTAGATATGCCAGCAAGATTACTTGTTTATTTTGTCCCTTCTTGGTTGATGGATGAGAACTACTCTGTAAAACGATCATAGGACCTGTATTCAGCCATTGTATCATTTCAGCTTTGCAAACGGAAGGACAGAAGAAAGTTATTTTACAAGTCTAAGGAATATCCATACTGAATTAATTCCAGATTCAGTTATGCAAAATAGTATAATAAATATTTGGCAAGGAAACTACCTATTCAATATTTCTGTTTAGACATGGTTGCTAAGACAATCTTGTAAATTTTTATTGTGGAAAAAAAGTCTTTCCACACAATTATTTATTATTTGTATTGTGGTTATCTTGATCAGGAAACAAATTAATTTGTGGAAGGTCAAGAAGTCAACTGTCCCTTATTAGGAGATTCCATCATCACTTAAATGCTTCCTGAATCTTTATGAAGACCCTCAGGAACTACATAGCCGTTGCATTTTCTTTCCCAGTCATTCTAGTCTTCTGCCAGAAGAATGCATTGACAAACCATTCCCTGGATGAATGTCACAGTATATCAAAAAAACTAAATAAGTTTTTCTTTTCCACACAGAACCTAGTAAAATGTTCAGTCTTCAGCAACTTAGTGGAATAATCTCAACAGCCTCTCTCTTACTGAGCTTGCCAAGAATACACAGAAAAGGACTCGTTTATAAAGAAAGTAGACCAGATTAAGTCTCTCACTTAGAAAAGGAAGAGAAATACGAATGTTCTGATACTTCTTCTAGAAATATAGAACCTTGATTAAT
>NW_010391710.1:3745-21866 GCF_000710305.1 Buceros rhinoceros silvestris | reverse complement strand
GAAAGAGAAAAGAAGAAAGAGTGGTGTACATTTAAGAAATTATCACAGAGGAATTTGAGTATCTGTAATAAAAAATAATGGTTAAAACAATTCTGTTATTTTTAATTTCCAGCTGGTGGTGCAAGGCAGAGCAGAAAGGACTGCTTTGCTTTCTCCTGCATTGTTTAGAAGACACTGCACAAGCCATAAGAAGAAAGAAAACCTCACCCATTGTACTTCAAAAAAAAGAAAGCGGATGAGCCACTGGAGTCACAGACAAACAAAGGAGTGCTCCTCTCTGTCAAACAAAGCTGTGCTAGCAACAATCTAATCAATTTTCTTTTGTGGAACAGATACTAAAATCTGAACTGGAAAGATGGAAATCTGCCTTAGAATGACTGAAGCAGAAAAACGTGGAATGTTAAGCTTATGTTTATTTTAAGATTTTTTGTTGGTTTTGGGGTTTGGTGTGGTTTTTTGGTTCTTTTTTTTTTCCTTTATCACCCAATCTGTTGGGAGATAAAAGCTCATAAATGTATGTCTTAGTGAGAATTTATCTGAATTAGTATTTGTACACAAACAGCACATACCCAATGGCAAACCAAGTATTGCACTATTTCTTTTCCCCTAAGTAAGACTTTTCAGGCTCTCACTTGTATAATTACTATGGATCTTACAGTATCAGCTACAAATTTGTAACATCAAAACCTCAGCTTGCATGAAAAAATACTATTACTGGCTGTTTTAATCTGAAATGAAGCTTGAAAAGATCATCCATGTTATATATAAGCTTAAAAACAAACAAACAAAAAACCCAAAAGTTTCAAGTTTGGTTCCCCCCCCAACAACGCCACTTGATTTTGTGCCTCGGTTTCAACTATATTCAGCTCAAAGTAGTTATCAGAAAAGGTTTTTTTAAAAATTAATACCTCAGTCTGACCTTCATGGGCACTGGATTCATGAGTGACACGAATAGCCTAAAATTAAAACATATTTCAATCAGACTTTAAATGAGAGACTTTCAGTGTTATAAGAATCACTGTATGCTTTTCATTTTATCAAATGCCATAGATGTAACTATTTTTGTTCAGTGCTTGTAGTAACTAACTAATCTCCACTTCCAAGGATCTCAGAAGACCAGTACTTCAGTGTCATCATAGTCAAATCAAATACCTAACAGTTTGTAATGGCACTCTTTCACGTGAAAAATTCTATGGGCAAGTGTTCCTGTTAAATGTATATCACTTCTAGGCAAAAAAAAAATACTTCAGCTAGAAGCTCTGATCATACATCTTGTATCCATAATTTCTACAGAAAATGTCATCGAACCTCCACTGTAACTGTTTGTTACCACTTCCCTCTGGCACATGTTAACACCCTTATTCCTGAGGGCTTCACAATAAGCTTAAATTGAACTCAGACTGGGAAATGATCAAGATGTTCATTTTGAGAGGGGATCATCTATACCATCAGGAGCAACAGCATCATTCTCCCTTCCACTACTAGCTAAATGTTTCTGCTGCATCCTTTCAAACAGCACTAATGATCTGGTTAACAACACTATCAGCTAGCTCTTCTAATTGTTTGGGTTGGTAGGAGAAGGAGGTTATACTTCAGCCAAATCAGCTCTTTGTTTGCCTCAAACTGCTAGAGCCAAAAAGAGATGACTAGATGGCACAAAAGAAAGGTGGCACAGAAGGAACCTCCTTTCAGCAACAGCCCCAAATTAGCTCAAATTGATTAGACTGCATCCTGAACCCACCAAAAAGATTATGCATGCATTTCTCATCTGTTTCAGAGTTCAAATTAAGCCAGTGAGTTGATCTGGATGAGGAACACTGACAAAATCCATTCTGCTGACTGAGCTATGGGCAGGCAGAAATACTTTAAACTGCCAAAGCAGGGTTTTCTTTGTAGCAGCTGTCTGATCACGAGCTCACACGTAAAATCAAATTGTTTAAGTGCTTCACTAGCTCAAGCGCTAAGGACCTGCTCATGCAAGTAATTCTTATACCATTTTAAATAAAAGGAAAAACAATGGTACTAACTTCAAAAGTTTCTAGATATTTGGCCCGCTCTTCAGGAGTCATAGATAATGAATCTTCTAGGAACCTTTTCAGTAAAGAATTAGTTTCTTAAAAAAATAAAAAAGACATAATTAGATTCATGATTTAACTCCAACTTCAAAGTTTACAGAATGCTTATATCCAACAAAAGATACATAGGTATCATTACATCATATCTTTAAGATGCTGAAGGCTGACTGCAGGAAGAATTGCTACCTGCCACAGTTTGCAATGTTTCAAGTGCTTTAGTTTGTGGATTAGTATGAAATAGTTTCTGTAATTACAGGTAATAATAATAGCATATATAGGTATATATGCTGTTTGAATAGATTGTCCTTTATGAATGGTTATATTCAGAGAAAATATTACAGAACGTATCCTTCACTCCATGCCCCCACACAGTTACAAAGGGGAAAGCAAACAAAACAACTGACAAACCAAAAAAAAAAAACAACTTACCAAAGTTCATTTTATCTCTGTTGTTTGCAATCGCATGAATTAGCCCAATTGTTCCACAAGCATTGTTAATGGTCTGCTTCATGAAATAAACTGATGATTTGACATCTTGCCCTTTAGCTTTTATTCTCTCTTCTTCTTCTGTTCTGAAGGTTTCATACTAGAAAGTTACAGACATTTCACAAATACACACTGTCTACATTATTCAAGCAAAAATAATTAAAGAGAAACAGCTAACTAATACAAACCAAAACTCAACTTATAATTTGAAATGGTTAACACATATAGTGTGACAAGTACATGTAAACTTACTCAACCTAACAGCTCTACATATTTTCCTCCAATCAATGCTTTGCCACTAGCCACAAAAGCAGTAACTCTTGAAATGTCTTTTCAAATACGTGTTATCTAACAATTTCAAAAATGTTGAAAGTATTCCCTTGATCTGAATACCATCTCTCCGACAAAAAGCTTTTAAGGATAGAGGTCTCAAAGTGCTACCAGGCAAATGTAATACTTCAGGTGTTTAATTGGCATGAAGCAGCCTTACAAGTTCAATTTTTACATTTCATTTTTTCCAGGAATGTAAAATAAGACTTTTATAATGTTCACAGCCTCAAAACAGGCCCTTCAAAGGCCGTATTAATAAACATGTATTTGCTGTAGTAAAAGAAAGAATTTAGTTTGATTGAACAATCTAAAGTAATTGTTTTGTACAGATCATAATTGACTAAAATCTGTTATACTGTGCAACAGTACATTGGTTTTCTGACCTTGTGTTGGTGGTTGTGATTTGTTGGGTTTTTTGGGGGGCTGTTTTACGCGTTTGTTTGGTAGGGGTTTTAGGAGTCTTGTTTTGTTTGTTTTTTTATTTTCAAACTTTCATCTCAAACAGAAAGAGTGAAAGAAGACTGCCAGTATTCTACACAATGCTGTTCTTTCTTCCTCCTTTGCCTCTTTTACTAGGTACTTTTGCAGACAAAAAAAAAAATTTGAGGGTGATGGGCTTTTTACACAAGTATGACAAAAGTAAATTTTGAATGCAGAATGTTATCGAAAAACTCTTCCTGAAAATGCATGAAGAATTTCTCTCAGACTATGTACCACCAGTGACAAAGAGAAACAAGAAGTTCTTCCAGCATCATGATTCCATTCTTACAGCCTGTTTTAATGTTCTGAGCGGCTTAAGTAACAGCAAGAACATTTACAAAGCATTTCAGTTTGACACCACTTCTCTAGAAGTTAACAAAAATAGCCTTAATTGAGGAAAAAATCATATAGCACAATTGGAAAACAGTTCAGATTAGAGAAGGTAAATATAGCTGCCATTCACTTCCTGCCTACTAAAATAAACTCCATTGCAGAAAAAGAAAAAAATATATAAATGTTGAGTATACTGAAAACATGATTTTGCACAAGAGTTAGACCAGATCACCTTAACAGGTCCCTTCTAACCCAAGCTATCCAATGATGTGTATTCATTGGACCATGCCCAAAACACTCAACGCTCAGAGTATTCACTCTAGAACCTACACTGCAATCTAAGAAAGCCATTGACCTTTAAACTGGACAATAACCCTAAGATTATCTGTATGCTAACAAGAGTATCTTGCCCTTAAAGCAAGTTCAAGCAAATCTCTGTACAGGAAACATAAAAGAAAGGAACTTCAGGACAGAACAAAGACATGATAGAAAAGTGTTTACAAAAGCAGCAAAATTAATGAAGAGGCACGCTTTCATAAATGGAGACTCAGACGAGAAACAAATAATAAATTAAAGCTGAATATAAGAGGCCATATTGAAAGGGAGACCAAAGAGAGGAAAAATACTCCAGAGATACAAGATAATACTCAAGAGTCTTGTGGAATTCACATGAACAAAAGCATCAGAACACTGGGACTTCACACGAAAGATTCAGCCTTTATACACTCAGGCTAAACAGCTGACAGAAACACTTGTATCACTTATGTTTCTGAGGGATTAACACGCTGGAGAAAATCTCAAACATTTTGCTGGTGGTCATGTTTGGTTGACCAATGCAACGGAGCACATGCTGTTTTTTCCTCTGGTTCTGTTTGTCACATGCATCTTCAGGATGAAATTGGATACACCTCCACAAGAGGAAGGTTGTTCTTTCCCATGGCATGATGCTCCCATGGCATAACCCAAGGAAGTTGGCATAGGCAGGGAGGCAAATGAAAAGTAACAGTCACAGAGGAGCTCAGACCCATAGTTCAAGCAGCCAGACAGAAACAAACCACAGCACACAGAAAACAACGTATCAAAGGTGACAGAAAGGAAATTTCCAAAAGACAAGTGAGGACAGTTAAGAGTTTGCTTAAATTCAAGCTATAAATGTGGCCGAAATCAAGCCTGAAAAGGACTGCCTGCATAGCTCTCTTGGAGGAACTGAGAATGCAAAGGTTTACAGGACCTAATGAGTAAGAGGACTGACCCACTCACTCTTCTCTCTTATTAAAACAAGTTTCATCATAGAAGTCAAGCTTTTATAGCTAACTGCTTTGTCCTGATAAACCATGTGTTCTTTCTGAGAGACAAATTAAAAGCAAGAAGTTTGGGCAGATACACCTCAAACTTTTTGGCTTATCTTATCACAATCATGTAAGACTTTTTTAAATTAGAAGATCAATATGAATGACACATTTCAACCTACAAAACAATTGAAGGAGGTATGTAAGATGGATGTCTTCTCTATGTAGAAACATACAATCACCCAAAACAAGCAGACTTGAAGATTTAACCAGACTAAGTATTTCAAAGTCTAAAAGAGGAAGAAGGCGAGGGAGAATTCTCTCTCATTGTATAAATATGTCCCATCTGACCAAGGAATGAAAGCCATGTTGGTACTGATGGCTGAACTGAAAGCAGATTGAAGTTTGGTCAGAGCAACAGTATGAAAATGCAAGTAGTATTTGCATTTGATATAGTCCTACCTCTTACTTTGCTTATCCTGTTATAGCTTTCTGCTAAAAGTAGCTCAACTCAGCCATTTCCAAGTGCTTATCTAAACAAAAAAGCAGCCTTAAATTGTCTGTAATGGAAAGATGTAAGGAGTATTTCTCTGTGCTTCTATATTAACTTTTGCCACTCTAGCTTCAAAAGAAACTGGAAACACACGTGTAAGGTTATCAAAAGAAGGTTCTGAAGGAAGTATTTTGTTATCACGTTTAATTAAGAAGTCTCTTGAGTAAGGTTTGAGTCTCATCTTTATTACGACACCAAAGTACAAAATTCAAACTGTTCAGTCCCATTTCTTTTTCAACAAGAGTGATTACCTGGTTATTAAGTAAACATTTACCTTTTCTGTTATTGGAAAGAGAAGTAGCACTGCACAGACAGGTCTTGGCACCATGCTAAGCAGTTCTGGTTCCATACCATAAACGTCTACAAATTGCCAGTCGGGATGTATACCTAACTGTTTGAGAAACTGGAAAAGAAAAAACAGAAATATATTAAATTAATATGCTCTCATATCCCTATCTTTTTAGGAGCATAACACAGTATTTGCAATGTGAAATACATTGCAACAACCCATACTTTCCAAAATTTAGGGAGAATAAACAAGCCTCAACTTTCAATAAATAAGGCTGAATAAACAGGAGTACTAACAAAGACACAAAAAATCCCTATGTTTTATTTATGTAAATATCTTTATGAAAGGGAAGTGAAAATAATTCCAGCGCTATTTACTAAAGCATTACAGCATTTCAGCCATTTTGAAAGTGTTTGGTCACAAACCAGAAGAGTACTGAATATTCTCTGTACCTAGAAATCATCAGTCAGAACACAGAATGAACTCATGATATTGTTTGACTCCATGAGTACATCAGAGTAGCCGACACCAGTGCTCGTACTGGAGCTGCTGGGCTTCAGGAACTCAAAAAATTTGTGATCTTCAATGGCCTTTTGAGCAAAGTGACACAAGATACACATTTTAGAAGGTGTACCTTTTAAGATGCTCTTTTAGATGAAAAATCCTTTCAAAGTATGATAGAGAAACATATTTTGAAGTAGACAAAGATTAAGAGCCAGACAATAATTATGAATCAAGTAATTCTCTGCTTCTTTAGAACTTCTGAACGGAGTCTAAGCCAAAGGCTTTCTGATCATCTTTCCTATACTACAGCTGTACATCACAACACAAAAAGTGATTTTGGATATTTTACTCAACATTAAGCCACTTAAGAAGGAAAGAGAGACTGTGGCACCCAACTAAGTTATGCACCACAACAACAGCTGCAGAAATTAATAGCTATATATGATCTAAACCAATTTGCAATATTTATTTTATCAGAGTCTAGAAGAACTTAACCGAATTCAGAAACTATACACACACTGACCATTCATGATTATAAGAAAAAGCTAATTGTACACTGTAGCATACACAAATCCTATTTTGAAACACTACTACCACTGGTAAAAAAAATAGATTTTGGAGCAAGGCTTAAAGATGTGGGACCACTGTGTATTTTCCAAAAAGTTACATTTCACAAATTACTGAATTTCTGTAGGAAAATCTTATTTTAAAGCCCCAAGTGACTGGATAAGGAAATTCTGCTAATAAACAACTGCAAATTTAAATGCCTGAGAAAAAAAACCCAAACATGCAGCAAGTAATATTCCTCTACTCTCTCTAATGGAAAAACAATGAACTCTTAAAGCATTTCTTTAGCCAGCTCTCGACAAAACTCAGCTCTGCATTTCCCAATGCTCTTCCCAAAAGTGATACTGTAGAAGACCACAGTAATTTTGCCCATTATCTTCCTTAGAGGGGAAAGACTGCATTAAAAGCTTCATCGTACTTCTTGCCCAATGCTATTTGAGGAAATCTATTTATTGATACATTTGCAGTAAAGATGTTTATGAATCACATAAATAAGCCAAAATGAAAGGCACAAATGACTCTCACTTAGAGAGCGGGTTTATACATCTGCAGAAGAATTCAGTAACAGTTACACCATATTTAATAGATTCATATGTACACAGATATAACTGTAATAAATAACCCAAAATAAGTACAGAAAATTATTAAAACAAAAGACGAGAATTGAAAATGAAAAACAAGTGTTTTTGTCTAATATGAGATCCCTTCAAATACCCATGGCCACTTGCATTTGGCAAGAGGCAAAGTCGTAGACAAGGGGCTGACTCTCAATATTTGAAGATATAAAGGATACAGTTTCTACAAAGGCTGAATGTGTGGACAAGTATTTATAAAGACTAAGGAAGATTCTTACCAGTAACACTTAGGAGTATCTTCTACAAGGGAGGTAAACTATACAAAATATACACACCCTTCAGTATTAAAAAGAAAGAAGCTGCAGTTTGCAGCCAGTGTTTTGAAGAAGAAAAATACCCCAAAACCTCACACTTTCCACATTTTAAATGCATTTTTCTTTTTCCATTTTACACTGTACGACAAGACATCAAAACCAAGGGCAGGTAAAGGTGATTTAAGATTAAAAAATATTTAAAGAGTATCTTGGAAAAAAATTAATATGGCTTTCTGTGTGTCTACAGTAATAACTTACACAGCTCACAGAGCTAGTTCAATATTTGATTCTGGCTGCACTGCAAAATAGGGAGATTTTCTCTTCGTAAGGCCACGTGAACACTTTCTCCCATTTTTCTTTTGTTCTTACATTACCTACTAATTATGAAAAATATGGATTGAACCATAAATTCAAAGAGGAAACAGGGTACGAAGAAGAAAATAAAGTGTCTTTATCAAGCTCTTAAGGAAATTTTGTTCCCTCATTTAGAGGATTGTGGAACTGGGCACAAGTCACAATTACAGCTTTAGTGAACCTACCCTTTCTGACTAGTTTAAAAAACAAGGTAATTTTGAAGTACAATAAGAAAATTTACTCAGGAGATTGCTTATGTAATACACCAAGCTCTTTTGGTTCTGTACCATGTTTCAGTCTTGCCAAATTATCTTCTTTAACAAAAACAGGGAAAAGGAAAAGTATTTACTAGCTAATGAAACAGAAGACAGTGTATTTTGTACTCCAGTATATTTTGAACAACCTTCTTCTTCTAGGTTATTAAGATAATTACCACTTTGTGAATTCAAAAACAAACAAAAATTCCAAAGGGGAAGGGAGACCATGTACGGGTGCATTAAAATATAATTTGTACTTCTAGTACAAATACTTTTCATATGTAGCCAATGACTAATCTTTCCATCAATGTCACTGCTGTTATCCAGAACTGTGGAAAAAGTAATGCAACTGAAAAAATACATTTATTACTTCACAAGATTACCTGAGCACAAGAGACCAACAAAATAGAAATAACACTCACATAGAAAAAGACCCTACAGCCAGAAAAGGCAATTCTAGAAGGATCTCATTAAGCTACTGGGCAAATAAGTGATTAAGGTTCTCCTGTCCTGTTCTACACCACTGGGGTGGAGGAAAAAAACAAAACAAAAAACCACACACACAATTAACCAAACAAACAAAAAACCCACCAACCCCAAATCAACTAAATGCTCCTGAAAACTAAGAACAGCTAGTCAATCTCCTGAATGAAATACTCAACCTAACTAAAGCTCCACAAATATAGGGTGCCTTTCAATAGCCACATTACCCCACTGACTAGAAACTTTACAATCTAAGAAACATTAAGTTTCAGTATACAATGAAAGCGATGACTAGAAGTGATGTTGAGCACTACAGAGAACAGCAAGCATATAGGTTTAGTGTGACAAACAGTGATCTTAACTCACAGCCTAAGAATTTTACTGTAGAAACATAGGGAAAAAAATACTAAGGAGAAACCCAAAATAGGCAAAGGAGATACCTCTGTGTATCAAGAGGGTTTCATTGAGGCCTGGGGAACAAAAAAAAAAAAAAAACAAAACAACCCCAAAAACAAAACCCCCCCAAAAACCCCAAACAATCATAGAGATATCCATCTGAAAATTTAGTAAGTAGATGACAAAAACTGGCAGTATAAACCCTCATGTAAGAAGGGCTGCCAGATGGGTAACAGATGAACAATGGATGGCATAATGGGAAGAACCATTAAAACAAATACATAGAGCTCATTTTTAATGTGGAGACGTACAAAATCAAAAGGGACTTCAATCAACAACACAGCCAGATAA
This sequence comes from Buceros rhinoceros silvestris, assembly GCF_000710305.1. Classification (NCBI taxonomy): domain Eukaryota; kingdom Metazoa; phylum Chordata; class Aves; order Bucerotiformes; family Bucerotidae; genus Buceros; species Buceros rhinoceros. The sequence continues at coordinate 12,230 of NW_010391710.1, read as the reverse complement.
GTAATATTTTGCAACCAAATGGTTAAAATCTGGTCAGGACTGTATTTAGCAAGGTCAGGGAGAATAAATTTCATGGGAATAAAACCAAGTTGTTAGGAGCCAGGGAAATTTCTTTACAGGGACATATTAGACAGGAACATCCAGAAAGAGATGTCACAAGCAACAGCTTCAGTTTTGGCAAGGTAGGTACCTGAATACCTTAGTAATAGCCAAATTAAACCTTTTTCTTTTTTCCTCTCCCTCTAGTCTTTTTCCACATCTTTCCTAGGCCAGACAAAGAAGCTGGTACAAAAAGGAGTCAGTTATGCACCAGAACGTGAAGCAACTGTTTCCCCACCGACAACAGCATTCCTGTTTTAAGACAGCAAGCAGTTCTGCATGCTTTTCAGACAGTATCATTCATAGGGAGGGACCTCTACTGCTTTGCATTCCAATTATTCAGCAATTACCCACGCAGTTTTATTCTACAGATACCTACTGGATGGAGCAGTTAGGGTATTTTACACTGCATCTGAGGGCTGCCTCACTTTCAGCTGTTTGTCTTTGCTTATTGATATTACATACTCAGGTTAACACAAAACAGCAGGTTTATATCTCTCTAAATCTACACAAGAGACTATTAGATACACTTTTTCAGTCACTGCTTATCACACTGCTGACTATTCTTAATGTAGGTGTCTTCGAGCATTTACCTTTAGAAAAGAAAATAAAGATACTTGGCTACATTAGAGAAGTATTACAGGGGCTCAGGAAAAATAACAACAAGAAAACCCCACCACATCTGTATTTTGTTTAGTAACATTTTCAGAAATTTATTTTTATTGATTGTTATCTTATTTTCAGTTGTCTTTTCTTGCTGTATTAAAATACCTTCCTGGAAAACTTTGTCTAACTAACCATTAGGCAAAAAGTAATTTTTTAAATTACTTTTCACCGCCCCCCCATCTGCACTTCTCATTAATTTCTCCTCTTCCCCCCAGTACTCGCGAAGGCCCTTCCTTCTCACCTGATTTATTACCATTTTCAACTAGCTAAGGGAGAGTGCAGAGAAGATGGAGACAGACTCATCTCAGCAGTGCACAGTAGAACAATGAGAAACAATGGACACTGGTTGGAACACAAATTTGAACTTCATAAGGAAAGCATTTAAAAGTAAGTTTAAAAAATAATGACCATGGTCAAACACTAGCACAGGCTGCCCAGGAGGCTGTGGATTCTCCATCCTTTGAGAAATTCAGAACTTGACAAGTTCCTGAGCAACCTGTTTTGAACAGAATATGGTTGGACTACAGAACTCTAGAGTTCCCTTCCAGCCTACCTGATTCTATTCTAAATCACCACGAATTGTAAATCTGTATGTCTAAATTTTAGTTCATAGCAAAAACCTTACAATAAGCACATTTAGGCATGTTACTTGTGTGGTATGTTGTATAACCTATGCATTTTTCATTGTCAGTACCACTACTTTAACCTACTGTTAGGATGAAAGAAGCGCAAAGCAGTAATCCTTAATACATGATTCTGCTCTGAGACACACTGGCTTTAAATGTTCATGCCCTCTTTTTTTAATTATATATCTTTCATGCTTATTTATTTAAAGAGCCTCAAAAGTAGAATGGAAACCCAGTAGACAAAGGCAACCTAGCAACATCTTGACCCAGGTGACTTGACTTCATCAGTTTAAATTAATACTTCCGCCATCAAAGTTACACAGCCAGTAAGAAGATTTGATTTATGGAGTCCACGGAGATGTGGAAATGCTAAATGATGTAAGAAAAAATGAGGGTGCAATTTATTTTAACAGAAAACTTCTGAAGTAGTTAATGCATAATCTAAGTATCATCTGAAGTAGAGGTTCTCTTTTCCACTTTGTCACTTGCATGGAAAAACAAAGTGAGGACAAACACTGAAACAAAATGGGCTTTGAAATTAAGGTGCAACTAAAGTTGAACAGCATTTGAAAATATTTCAAAAATGCCACATTCTAAATTATAAGGCATTATACTCAAGACTGAGTTTTCCACATTTTACTGTGGTATTTGTATACAAGTTGGACTACATGGAACCATGAAAACATAAAACCAACAAAAAGCACAAACATTTCCAGTCTTTCAGACTTAGAAGTCTAAGAGCTTCTGTGGGAAGAACCAACTGTTGCAATCCTTTTCTAAATGCAAATGCAAACTGAGAGACCAACAGAGTCTACATTTTGTTGCACTTCTGTGCAGTGGATTAAAGCATTGCTGTATCACAACAAAGCCGCAGTTAAGACATTCTTCTGCAAAAAGAAAAACATGCCTATGGCTTTAGGAAACTGGAAGGACTACATCCAAGTAAACCAATTAAAAAAGTTAAAAAATATCAACTGACTTAAAGTGTAAGAATTTTTGGCACTTTGTTAAATTGAAGCTATGCTAGAAAGTAGTAAGACACTGCATAAAATGTCTGATAGAATTATCACCAAGAAACAAACTCCAAGAAAGCCATTTCTATTACAATTTATGTAAATTCACAAAGAGATGGGTGTATGCAGCCCTTTAAGTACCCAATTCTTTTTAAACTATTCTATACTACAGTTATAAGTGGACAATATTTTGCTTTCAATTCTTTACACACCATTTCTAGAGGCATATTACAAAAAAATCCTGTCTCCTTCAGAAGTGAAATTCCTTCACAGAAATAAAGGAATCACTGAAACAATATTTCACTTAATTATATGGCATTAAAAGGATATATTTCTTAATTCTTTTATTATGACGTTTATGGAAGTAAAATTAAGGGATCATTTTTCAATATATTTTAGAGAAGGTGTCTTTCAGACCATTAATCAAAATGACTGACATGATATGATGGCAGCAGCTGTAAAAACTTTAGTTGAATACAGCAGTCAAAAGGCATACCAGAAGCAAATACATGGCTGTAATTTACACAAGATACATTATTCTTCTTTACCAATCACTCCTCACTTAAGAGCAGCCATAATATGGTCTTGCTCAAACAAGAACAGATGCTCCATTACAATAAACTTACTTGGGAAATTCAAGGATTTATTACAAATTCTTGAATAAACTCAAGCACTGTATTTCAGGAGCTCATAATAAAGTCCAAGGAATATAGCCCATTTATCATCAAATTATTTTTCCCAAAATATTTGCAATGAAGTAAGAAGAAGAGAGTATTCTTTCAACTACATCTAAAATGTGAGAAATCTTGCACCCACAAAATTCTTATCCTTCCAATTGTGTTAAGTTTCCTCAGGGTGTCTAAAGAGCAGCACTTGCTTACAGCTAGTGCTCCCGATCTTCGCAATGAGAGGTACATTTTTAACATATCCATCAAGTGGTTTCAAAACTCAATACTCAGTATGCTCAGGCACTGCCATGTATATTGAGCCAGGACATCACACAGGCAGCAACACAAGGTGCACAGAAAGCCGCGCAAACCAGACGACGCCAACTCCTTCCAAAACCACTCCAGTAAGCGAGAGCTTTAGAGTCTTCTGAAGAGAGCCTTGAGGTGCAGCTACTGAGCCACTGGTTCAAGACAGGGCATCATGATAAGCTGTGAAAAACAATTTCAGAGATCTGTTTCTGTGATGCAAGCAATTAACCATAACGGGCATGAGCTGGATCAATCCACTCTTCCAAATAAGCTGTTACACATCTTATTTTTATAGTGCACTAAATCAACAACTGGATTCTACTGGTTCTGCTGGTCCTTTAAGCCAAGTAAAAAGCAGAAGCAGGGAACAGCATCTTCAGTGCAACAAGATATCCTATCACATGAACCGCTATCACTTGTTTTCCAGGCTGTAGCACCCCATTCGCATCAACAGTGACACAATACGGGATTCCTTGTTACAATTCTTAGCTTACGTCTTGAAACCGAAATAAGAAACTGAATGAAAAAGAGCATAATAGGAGGCCGCAAGTGGCAAGAACAGCTGGAGGAAAGAAATACAGTTTTCTTAGCTTTCAATTACTGAGGAACATACAAAGACAGATCCAAGTCAATCTTTCAACTATTCATAAAATAATGCTCTAGAACCCCCAAACAAGTTAGAATTTTCCCTTTGCAACGTCTCTCTAAAATCAGTGAGAGGTCTATATAGCTTGAGATATTTTAAACTAGAAAAAGCCATTCAACAAGCCATCTCACAGTGGATGTGAGATTTGCTCACATTTCTCCTTGTGCTTACTGTTTGCAGTGCTGTGCCACAGACTGAATACCTCCCCTTTGCCAACTCTGTAGAAGGCCTTCTGGAGTGTTCTCTTTACAGAAAGACACAAACTGAGTCCTGTCTTCCACTTTCTGAGGCTACACACATAGTAACGGCCTGTTTTCCAATCATGCGTCTTATCTCCACTGCTTCCACTCTGCTTACAACAGAAGAGTTAACTCCACCCCTCTACTGGAGAAAAAAAAAAAACTTAGCTAAGCATTTTCAAAAGGACATCTCTGTTTCTTCACATCCAACATCCTTTCACTCCAACACAGTAGCTCATCTATGAGTACAACCACCCAATGAGCTTCAGGAATTGTGCGCACTGCCTTTTCAATGACTGCTCAGTAGGGCTTTCTGTTGGGAAAGCCGGTGCAATGGTCTTGCATAAAACACCATCATAAAAGGGAAAGACCTTTTAGAAACAGCAGTTTGCTTCCTCAAGATACTTAATTAATCTCTGTATTTGTTCAACACTTAAGAAATGTGTTTCGTAACTGGGTGAAGACTGGCTGTATCCAGTTCCTGCCATTTGTTCTATGCTTTGTGATCTTTATTGCCCCTAGGACTAAAGTCACAGCTGTCAAAGGCATTTATGGACTAAATTTAATTGCTGCATGTAGCTGACTTTCAATACTTTAATGGCTTAATAAAAAAAGTAGAATCAATGGCCTGAAAATAATGCTGGAAGGTAACTTAGAGCCAGCAAGTAGGCCCTACGCGGCAAGAGAAACTCAAGTCACACCCAACTCTCAAAAGTTTAATTCTGAACTACCTGAAGCCAACGTCTGAGCTTCATAATCAGATGCAGTCAATTCCTCTATCCTCACCTGGACGTAACAAAAGGCTGAGTTGACATAGTACCTTATCTAGCAAGTAAGGGTATTTCTTAGAATGAGTGAGATGAAGAAAGGTAAGAGAGACTGAAGAAAGGTAGGAGATCAAAACAGGTATCCATCAATACCAGTTTTTTGTTCATCTACATTTGCTAGGGAATCAGTTGTGGGTTGGAAGCCCGACTGAAGTGACATCATGATGAAGAACAATCAGCTTGTGTCTGATCTTTTCATTCCAAAAATTTGTATACAGTCTGACTTTTTTTTTTTTTTGGTGGTAGAAGAAATTGAGAACAAGATACACAGCCAAACATTATCTGTTAAATAGCGGGCAAAAAACCTCCCTAACTTTCATTACAGGGGGAAGTCTTGTAAGACATTCAGAAAGAAGGGTAGCACTGGTCACATCAGGCCCCCTAGAAGAAGGTCAAGGAGAAGAAACCATTGCCTGTCATTACCACACACAAAGTAGAGGTCTGTAAATGCTGAATCATCAGTTCTTTCAGTATAAGAGGCGGACTAACCGTTCATTCTATCAGACTGTAGAAGTGGAGGGGGGAAAAAAAAAAAAGTACTGTGACAATTTGATTGGCACTGTATGGTACATTTAACTGCGCTGACTCGACTCTTAAAAACATCACTACAAATACATGGCTGTGGTACTCCCAGTGAGTCACTGCTATGGGAAATCTTTAAAGCTAAGAAAAGAATATTCCTGTTCATCCTCGTCATCCAGTTTCTTGAACCTTTAAATAATTCTAACACATATGCACAAACACTAAGGATTTAGAAATTCCTAGATTTGTATTATAAATTAAGTGCTTTCAGATAGATAGGAAAAAACCTTTCAAGATATTTTGGAAAGATTTCACATACCCTATAAATGAGAAATACCAGTTCTTCTCCATTATCTGAATTTCTACCACAAAAATTGAAAGAATCTCAAATTTACAACTTACATTTCAAAACTAGAGAGTACGCAGTAAAAACACATTAAAAACAAATGAACCTGCATGTAGTATACTTTCTTTCCAGTTACTATTTTTAAAAAGAGAATAAAATAGTTAGTACAATAACTGAAATAAGCCAAGCTTTTGTAAAACCATAATAGCAGTTCTGACTACAACCTAATACATAAGAATCCACACATCCTGGAGGCTTTTTTTGGTTTTAAGAGTTAACAACTACATCTAGCAATAACATTAACACCTACAGAAGTGGTATGGTCCACGGAACAGTCTAACATTCAAGTAAAACAAATAAAATACAATTTAAGAAAAAAAAAATAGCCAAAAAAACCCCTACCAAGAAACACACAGCTAGATGTCTGTGTAACTACAGAAACATACATTACAACTGTTAGGGACACACACTGGTGTTTTTTGAATCCTGAAGAACTCTAGAATATTTTACAGGGCAAAGCACAGAGTGTCACAAAAAAAGTCTGTCCTGAAAATTACTAACTTAACAGGATTTTAAAAAAATGTGTTCACAGCTTCATTTGAATCTCAAATTACTATTATGGTTGTTCTAAACACAAGCAGGATATGAATAACTTGTGACTAACAGCCCTGTTGTTATAATTGACCACTGTACTGATGAGATTAAAAGAACAATGACTAATAATGCAAGATCTATTTGTAATCAACACTGACCTTTTTTACTTTTTTTTTTTAACTACACATATCTGGTCTAGATAATAACAACCACCACCACTGATCAGTTAAGACTGGCAAAATATAGTGAAGGAAGAAGTCTATATTAGACAGAAATATTAACAAGAAAATCCTTGTGGAGTAAAAGTGCCTATAATCCATGATCATCTGCAATTGATAAACATCATCCATCATCAATGCAAACCCAATGGGCAAGAGACAAATTCTGAACACACTTTTTCATTTAACATTCTTCTAGGATTTTCTTCATATAATATAAACATATAGTGATACAAGATAATTCAGAGAAAAAAGAAATCACTAGCTTTTCCTCCTCAATTTCTACTTTTCAGCTCACAGAACTTTATTTGTACCATGGTGAGCTCAGCTCAACATCTGGACAGTGATAAGAAGTTAAGTTAGAAAATTTCAAGTTCTGCTGGTATTTTAAACACTCTTATTTTCTGCCAAACTGGAACATAGTATCTGATTTTCAAAATTAAAAAAAAAAAAAAATCTAAGACATGAGAAAGTTACAGCACACATTCAAGGAACATTCCCAGGAAAGGTTCTTAATTTTAACTCAGGACTGGGACTAAAACTTCTCAAATTGCTCCACAGCAGCAATACTGCAAGAATTGTAAAATTTTGTCCTAGGAAAGTATAAGGCTAAGAACAAAATGACCCAGCATCAAGTAATCCTTTACTCTCCTTCAGACTCAGGTGGTATATTACAGTAACAACAACTGTAATTCTTACATTCTTCACACACAGAAATTCCTAACTTCCAAAATATTTCTGTTTTAAGAGCTTCATCTTCCTGCTGGAAGTTTCAGTCTCTTAGCTTAGACACCGTACTTAACATGTCAACAGGCCTGCTGCAATCAACATGCTTGCTTTAACAATGCTTGTTAAAGATACTCCAAATTTTCACTGAAGAACACAATGTAAAGTTGAAGTATGTGTGATTTCCTTTCAGTTACAGTTTACTAAGCACTTAGATTGTTCTGTGGGCTAGAACAAGCGTCCTTTCTCTACTGGGGATTCTGCTAAGCTAACAAAAACAGTAGCAACAAATCATGCAGATACTGTCGCGAATAAGCAGCCAAGTGCAAATATGGTAAAATTACATTATTCCCTATTTTCAGCCAAAGAAGAGACTGCAACACAGAGGTGTAAGCAGATCCATACGAGTGTACAAAGCCATCACGTACAAGTCCAGAACTAGCACACATTATATATAAATATACAATAAAGTTTACTCATTAATTAATGAATTAAAACCAACCTTGAAGCACATGAGAGTTTAGATGGCATCAACAGCCAGACGACATCTATTCTCTTTATTGTTTTTTCTTGTGTATAGTATCTTTATATGATATTAGGTACTCGGAGGTTTCAGAAGAGGTTCCAGTACGGTCCAGTATCAGAAGATGGAGTTCAGACACCCGTGGGGGAGGAAGGAATTACTCTCGTTGGAGAAGCAGGAGCCTTTACTACATGAAAATTAAAGGAGATGGGCCTACAGCTCCAGAGATACTAAAGGTTACCTCAAATAAAAGCTGCTTACCTGATTCGTTACCTGAAAAGAAAGCAGAAAACAGAGAGGAGTTAAGACTCCAGTAAGATCCGCGGGCTAAGGCCGCCCCCGTGCCCTGCTGCCACCAGCCACCCCTCAAGCCCGCTGAGCCCAGAGCGGCCCCGAGCCCTCTCCCTTCTCCTCTCCTCCACCATCCTCCCCCCCTCCCACCAGCAGCTCCCCCACCGCGCCC
>NW_010391710.1:3262-3531 GCF_000710305.1 Buceros rhinoceros silvestris | reverse complement strand
GCGGTGGGGCTGCTCCCGGTACCGGCACTGGGCTGAACCTCGCAGCACGGCACTGACCGCGCCTCACGCCGCCTCGCCTCAGACCTGACCCAGGGCCGTACCAAACCGCCCAGGAAGGAAAGGTGGGGGTCAGAGAAGAGACCAACCCTCCCGCGGGCACACACGCACACCTCTTCCCCGCTCCGGAGCGGCCGGCCGAGGCGACACAAACACCGACTAACGCCGTCCCTCCGCGTGCTTTCGGGCAACAATAACCCAAAAATGTACCC
>NW_010391710.1:2721-2927 GCF_000710305.1 Buceros rhinoceros silvestris | reverse complement strand
CGCCGTGGGGCTCAGCACAGCCCCACCCCGGTCCCGCGGCTGGAAACCGGGGGTGGGTGGGAAGCAGGCGCACCTCCGGAATGTCCTCCATGAGCTGAAGTGAGCCTGCGCACGTTCACCGTCGGTGAGGGACAGACAGCGTTCGGGAAAATGCACCCGTGGGAGTGGGACAGGCCGGAGAGCGAGCCGGGACACGGGTATTCCGG
>NW_010391710.1:0-2569 GCF_000710305.1 Buceros rhinoceros silvestris | reverse complement strand
GAGCTACCTCCGCATCGCCCGCGGAGACCAGCGCGCGTAGCAGCAAGGACGCAGGCGGTAAGGCCTCCGTAAGAGCCACCAATCATTGCTATAAGATGCATTAAAACCAATTAAAAACATAATTTCTAACACCGGGAACCCCCTCGTACCTTCCCACCTCGGGAGCTTAAAAATACAATTTCTTGGCCTTTTGGCTAGGATCAAGCACAGTTTAGTATATACATATATACAGTGTAATGTACATTTTGTATATATATATGTGTTAGATTTAGTGTTAGGCTTTCTTTCAAGTTTATTCAGAAAAGCTGAAAATGAAGGAACACATCACTGTTTTGACCCCCACCCCAACTGCTGCTGTCCACCGCGCTCTCCAGGCCACAGCTGACCCCTGCAGCCTCTTGGAGCACAGGGCCTTGCGTTTTCAGAAGCAGACTTTTGGAGGTGTTTTTTGTAGAAACCCATGAGCTAGACCTCCAGGCTTGTCCAACACATGACCAGAAAGACCAGGGGCAGCAGCAAGCAGGTGGTTGAATATGCACATATGTCTAGGGTGGGCAGAGAAGGTGCAGGAAAGAGAGACACTCTGCCAATACACAGGCAAATCAGAGTCCCGCGAGAGAAGGAAAGAGTATAACGTGAGCAAATGGTGTTTCTGGGTACTGCAGAGATGGGAGAACCAAAGAGGCCGGCAGCCAGACAGGTGGGGCACCGGGGATGCCATTCAGCTGGAGGCCCATGCACCGGGCACAGATGCACCTTCTCCTGCCTGCCTGACGAGCTTCTTGAAGAACTTGGTGTAGTTCTTTAGAGAGTGTTGATGCAAATCATGCCCTGTCCTGTAAATGTTTATGAAATGGAGTAAATTAACTAATGATTTTTTTTATTTTATTTTACCCTCTGTAATCACTTAGGACTACGGTGATGCTACAGCCCTGTGCCTGAAGCTTCTGTATTGACCTATCAACAACACTGTAGCCTCTCTTCAAGCAGTCCAAGTTACTTGGAGCTCATGAGATTTGTCTTCTAGTTTCTATACCAAGTGTCTCCTCCTATAAGGTTCTCGGTCCTTACCTAGCTAAAAGATGGGCCTGTTCTGTCAAATCACCATCATGAGCTGTGTCTTCCTTCCTCTGCCTCAAAAAGTTTCATAGAGCACACGTACAAAAGGTCTAAAGGTGCACAGCTTAATTCTGTGGATGGGCAAACAAACTGAAATAATTACCTACTTCACCACCTTCTGTTCCAAATTCAAAGAACTAAGTGCATGTTTACACGCTGATGAAAGTAACCCCCAAATAACTCCAAATTTCAGCCAATGATGCTGCAGTTACCAAACAACCAAGATAGTCAGCTTCGCATCTATCTCCTCATCCAGGAGAAAGAATGAGAAGTAAGATAATGAGTATTAGTCATAGTGCTAAAGGCACCACTAAGAGACATGATGAAATGGTAATATAAAATAATATGTGAAGTTCTCTGTATAACTATGTAATAGAGTTGCCTAAGTCAAGAACAAAGAGGTTGTTAAGTCAAGTCCTTGCAGTCAGAGACAGATCTTAGAAGCACATACACCGCTTGTGTTTTGAAAACCATGAGGTCATAAAAACACACACTACTCAAAAATTAATTACATACTTTAAAAGGGAGAGGCCAAGATCAGACAGGCCTTAAATGTATAAAGCTCATAAACACATACCATGTTCTGTAGTAATTTCCCTTTTCCTGAAAAATATTCTAAATTCTTTCATTAACATTTACTGAGAATACATAATTTTATACTAGCCAACACTATTGGGTAAGGTTATGTTTTACCACTCTGCCACAGTCTTACCATTGACCTACAAAAATTATAACATTAAAAAAAAAAGCCAAAAAGCAAACATAAAACTGTTCTAAACCGTTAAGCTGGTGCAGGATCAGTGGTGTTTTAGAACTCCAGACACCATTCAGTTCGGTATTAAAAGCTTATTGAATGCGATTCTAGATGTATTCTCACAAAAAAAAAAGGCTATTTTCCCATAAAACCAAAGACATAGTTTTATCTACACAAATCACCCATGAACTATAGAGTTCACATGCACATGCATGGCTGATTCCACAACCCACCTGCACAAAGTATGGTCACTATAACGCATCTGTACCAAATTCAGTATCCCATAGGTGCTGCATGCGCACAGAACCAGGCATGATTTATGTACGTGACCAAGAAAACCCGGATGGCAGTGAACAACAAACCCAACTCAGTAAGCACCTTGTTGCGCAAACCAGGTGTGCCCCTGAAGCGGCATTTCCAGCATCCGCCCCTGACGCTTCCTACGCCAGTGCCGCTCCCAAGCTACCGTAAGCACCAGCACAGCAGCCTGCAGCGGGAGTACGGCCGGCCTGAGGCAAAGGATGGGTAGGTCCCTGAGCCACCGGCCGAGGTGGCCTTTTCCACCCGACGACGGCAGACCCAACAGTTTCTTAAAACGCAGCCCTGGTTTCGCTGCCTCGATTTAAGAGGCGACGTACTTCGAGGAGGTCAAACGCCGGCCCTCTCCCGGCCGCCTTCACGCCCTCCCGCCCTTGA
>NW_010391709.1:0-623 GCF_000710305.1 Buceros rhinoceros silvestris | reverse complement strand
GGGGTGGTGCACACTGTAGGTACTCACCGCCTGCACTTATGTAGGCGTTAAGTGTGTCAAGTGATTCTTTAGCTTAAACTTCATTTTGTAATAGTGAGATTGAGTGAGGAAAGAATGTGGCCGAAATTCAGATCTAGTTACACGGTACTCTGATTAAACTATATGCTAAGGTGGTTAGTGTGCAATTTGAGCGTTCTGTAGTATGAGAGAAGAGCCAGATCTTTGCTCCTTTCCTCTCAAAATAAACGTTACTCACTGCCTGCACTTGCAGCTGCAGGTCATTTTTCTCCTGCATCAGCTTCACCATTTTCTCCTCCAGCTCCTTCCTCTTTGCCTCAGACTTGGCAAGCTCTTCCTTGGTTTTCTCAAACTCTTGTTTCATGTTGGCCATCTCCTTCTCAGATTCTGCGCTCTTCAGCAAGGGCTTGATCTTGAAGAACAGCTTCATCCAGGGCCAGTGCTTGACGTTCATGAATGCACGAATGTTGTACTGGATGCAGAAGATGGATTCTCTGAAGCATAATTAAAACATACATTGTATATTTTCTGTGTGACGAATGTCGATACGTTCCCTCAAGTTCAGTGACTTTAACTGAAGATGAAGAATATCTACCTCCTCTGCA
>NW_010391708.1:16761-17041 GCF_000710305.1 Buceros rhinoceros silvestris | reverse complement strand
CTGAAAGATTGGGAAGATTAGACAAATGTTGCTTATAAACATAAACTGTGCAATAAACAAACTTGGTGTAAATAACTAAGTAGAGTGTCCTAGGTATCGAGAGCCCCGCGAGCTGCTCTGGTGTGGAAAGCCATTTGACATGGAAGGTTTGGTTAAAGAAAAATGTACACAAAGCTGAACGCGCACACCCCCCTGCACCCCACCTCACACATACCCACTTGCCTGCAGGCCCACGAGAACCGCCCCAGGCCCTCGGCGCAGCAATTCCTCATTAGCCAAC
>NW_010391708.1:13419-16645 GCF_000710305.1 Buceros rhinoceros silvestris | reverse complement strand
GCGAACCGCCCCAGCCCCTCGGCGCACCAAATCCTCATTAGCCAACTTGTTTATTGCTAACCACAGCCCTTGGAAACTACAAATATTTAATTTCATCTGGCATGGGAACAGATGGGAGGCATCAGGCTCCCAAAGAGATAAAACAAATCTGTGGAAGGAAGACTAGCACAAGCCTGTGCGTGGGTCAGGGAGCGTGCAGGAGCCCGGCAGCCACGCGGGGCTCCTCAAAGCAGCAGTGGGCCATGGGGCCTCCTGGGCAGCCGCTGCGCTCCAGAACGCAATGCCCAGATGGACACTTCTAGGGATGCTCTAGCCCAGCCTCCAGCAACCTTCTCCAGCCAGGGATTTGTGTTCGTGAGGAGGGAAAACACGACAGCTCCTGAAGCAGGAGCTCCCATCGCATCCTCTGTGCTGGAGCAGCAACAGGAGCTGGTGTCAAGCTCTTGCTGAGGAGCCCCCCATTGCAGGTAGAGAAGGGGACGTTCCCATCACAGCGGGTAGAAGGAGCAGTGGTCCCAAAGCCAGGGTTTGCCCTGCACTTCTGTCATGCCACCGGTGCTAGGACCTGTCCAGGTGCAGTGGATGGACATGAAGTGATGGAAAAATTGAACCACATGTACGTGTGGCTGCAAGATAGAGGAGAGAGGGGCTCATTTAAACAGGCATCACACTGAGGTGTGTGGGAGGGGAAATAGCATCAATAGGAATGTTTGAAATTAAGCCAAGGGAAAGACAGCTGGACGGAGGAGCTCCTCAGCCAGCCCGTGTAACCCTTCGGGGCGCACGGGCTTGCCGCTGCCTCCCCTCCGTGCCAGCCTCAGCAGGGCAGACACCCCAGGAGGGCTTCGCTAGCAGGGTCTGGCAGCTCACACATCAGCTCCGAGGACCGCATGTCCGAAGCCATCCTGGACCATTCCCTCCTCCCCATGTGCCCTCACTGCAGAGCAGCAACTCATCCACCTGCTGTCAGCCCCGGGGCTGTCGCAGGTGAGGTATCAGGAGGGGAACTGGCCATCTCAGAGGGTCGTGGCACAGGGGATCTGCATACGTTTGTTGTTGCAGAGAGCTTTGCACAGTTACAAAAGCAGGAGGTCAGTGACCGGGAAGTCTTTATCCCGAGGTGCTCCACGGCTCTGGCTGTCCAGGCAGCCGCGCTTTGAAAAATAAGTTTTAAAGTAACGTCAGACTGATGGAGACTGAACCCCGTGGCCTTTGCAGCAGCCCTGGTGTTCTTGGTTGGGGTGTACTGAACAGATGGGTTCTCTCAGTTACTCGGCACCATTACAATAATCCTCATTGTGTTTCCTAGTTCATTTTTCATTAGGGTCACTTTCACCTATAGGAAATCTTTCTTACAAAGAAATGCAGAAGAACAAATCCCTCCTTCTCTTCCAGACTCATTCGCTTTTACCACTGCTAACCCTGATCTCAGCAGTGCCTGCAGCCCACTGTGAGGAGATCTGGGCCGTAGAAACCCACAGCCTCTGCTCTGGGCAGCTCGCCCCCAACACACGCGGCAGGCCACAGACAAGAGCAGACTCCTCCATCCCACTTTACCACCAGAAACTGTCCTACCTCCCCACCTCTTAGCAAAGTGCTTTGAGATTTTAGAAGAAAAAAATTGACACTTGAGGCTAAAGCATTTTTTTGACGAGCAGTGTGTATCGTATTCACACACCACCAGCAACGCCCCCAGGAAATCGCCCAGCCCTGGGTGAGATTCTGGCCTCTGCTGCAAAGGCACTGGAGTCCTTTTCTCCGTGTGCTGTTAGAACCTCCCAGCCTCACCCCGCCCCTGGCTCTGCAGCGGGTTCCAGGTCACTCGTGATACAAGATGCCAAGAGCAAACCCTCCCACGCCAGCAAGGGGACGGTGGGCAGGGGCTCATCGGGGTCCAGCTCCCTGGGACTGCACCCCTTCCTGGACATTTCAGTCCTTCCCTCAGAAGCCACATCCCACTGACTACCCACGGGCACAGGAAAATCCATGGAGAGGGGACTCCAACGAGGAACTGAAGGCACCAACTGGAAAAAGGGAGAGACACAAGGAACAGGAAGATCATGGTGCAGAAAATGAAGAATATGTCCCTTGCACGGCACTGGTACTGGCTCAGCATTATAACATTAAAAATTATTCAAGCAAGACTCTCCACATACAGAGTAGTGGCTCTAAGTGAGGAAATTAGGACTATTAATCATTCCGAGGCGTTAACAATTCCAGCAGGCCAGGATGGCCCCGTTCCCAGTGGGGCTTAATAAAATACTTGGGGTTTATAATAATAAAATAATATCTCAAATGTCCACAGCACACCTTGCAACCCAAAGTGCTTTGCAGTTGGCTATAAATTGTCTGCCCACAGCCAGGGAGAGCGGAGGAAGGAAGGTGCAGCATCCTTGGGAAGTATGCAAAGAACTCGAGGAGGTGAAATGCTGCCAGGTGCGATGGAATTTGCTCCTTATCAGGCAAAGAGGCTGGGATGTTGGATTTGATCCTATCTGCTCAAGGTGTCTCCAATGGCTGCCCAGGGCCTTCCAGCCTCCCACCAAAACACAGATTTCATGACAACTCAACAGGATGGGAAGAGAACAGAAGCCAAGATGGTTTGGCTCCCAAGCTGATCTTTCAGGACTGTCAAAGTGGTTACAAGAGCCGTGGGGAGGTGAATCAGTTTTCCGAGGGGAAGGTGTCTGACAGCCTGTGATACCACCGAGAGGCCAGACCACGGTCTTAGCTCAGCCTCAGCTTGGAGCAGAAGCCAGCAGCGCCAGGGCTCATGGCCTCAGCCTGCGGGATTGCACAAGAGGCTGAGCATCTCCTGCCTGAGGAGATGAGGACCAGGGCTCCAGCAGCCGCGGGGCAGCACTGCCGTCCCCCAGCGCTGATCCGGCAGAAGAGGCTGGAGGTGTCCTCATGGGCGCAACACTGGGGTCCATGTCAGAAGTCAGAAGAGGAGGTGGCTGCTGGTAAGAAATGAGTCCTGGGAGCAGCTGCCATGGCTGGGGATCTGGGGTTTAAGCTGTCTGGATTGTCTTAACCGAGCTGAGAGCACCCTGCGCCTTGATGGGGAGAGGCAGCATCAGGAGAGGCAAATTCTCAAGCTGAAAACTTCAGCTGGGATGATGAAGATGGGATGGTGAAGCCAAGCCTGCGCCAAGACCCAGCTTCAGTTGGAAGAGCATCTCACTCTGATTTCAAAGCCACTGACATACTGGACACCGCAGCGAGT
>NW_010391708.1:9981-13060 GCF_000710305.1 Buceros rhinoceros silvestris | reverse complement strand
AGCCACTGACATACTGGACACAGCAGCGTGTCTAGTATAAATTCCATTAGAAACGGAATTCTTTCTCACCACCCCCTTGGCATTACAGAAAAGCGACAAAACAAGAGCAAGTTCTGATTCCACTTAATTTTACCCGTGAAACGCTTTCATTTCTTCAAAACCTTAGTTTCCAGGAGATATATTCCACCCCCATGCACCGACATGGGTGGTCATGTTGTAAGATCATGCTACAGGGCGAGCCCTGGGCTGGCACCTGGAGGCACTGCAGCCCCACAAGGGCTGGTATTTCCTCCCAGCACTTGCCCCAGGCCAACGCGAAGCAAGCGGCAGCCCCGCACACTGCAGAGGCACGAGGCTTCGCCTCTGTTTTGCTGACTTACCCACTCCCTAGAGAAACACTGCTGGGGATGGCCAGAGCTGGGTGCACACAAGGGCTTTGCTTCTCTTTGGAGCTGGAGAGCTGCCCCCACAAACCAGCAGAGTTTTAGCAATTCAACAGAATCACTGCTAACGGACCAGGAGGTGCCCCAGGTCCGTGTTGCAGGGGGTTATTTGTCATGAAAGAGAAACTGAATGCTCCTCGGCAGCCTCCTCCTGCTTTCTGCCTAGAGGCATGGTTCCCTCTGACCACTGGCTTTGCAGAGCAGCCCCCGCAAAAGCAGCCGGGTGTTCCTGGGAGCCTCTCCACAGCTGCACACCCGGTTTGGTCCCCTGGCCAGGTGTACGCTGGCATGTTTGGGCAGGCTGGGCCAGGCTGCCGGGATGGCTCCTTGCTCCAGGAGCAGAAGGTCTCATCTGCCTGTTGCTCGGGCGCCTCAGATGCTGGCTGTGCTCCCGACCTCCCCACCGCCATACCCAGGGTATGGTGCTTTTCCTGAGCCTTTTGGTCTTTCCTATCGAAGAGCTCAGCAACTGGGATGCTGCACACCAGAAGGCACAGCTCATGGATCCAGAAAGATTCCAGCACAGTGAAGATGGAGAAGGAATGAGGTGTACTGGAAGCTGATCCTTGGGGCAAGTTGCAGTAGATCCCGGGAACTCGTGGCTCACAGGCAACTGCGGGAATCCCCTCCTGACCCCCAGGGAACAGGGAGTAGAGCAGCCGTGGGTAGGAAAGCTCTGAGCTGCTCAGGCTTTCACCAGAGCAGCCTGAGCTGAGGGCAGAGACATGACCTGGGCAACACAGTTCTGCGAGAGCACCCTGAGGACTCGGAGAGCGGAGCCGGCTGTCGTGGGAAGCATGGGAGCAGGACACATGCAGCACAGAGGACAGCCGCGGAAGGGGGTTAGCAAAGTGCACGCTGCCAAGTAAATAGATGCGTCTGCCTCTGATTTGCATGTTTATCTTAGAAGCAATTTAGGTTTCTCCTTGTTTACAAGAGTCGAAGTCAGCAGACTCTTAGCACAAGAACAACGCTGGGAGCCAACATGTGGCAGTTGTCTCCTGTTCCCCCGCGCATCGGCGCAGCCAGCACTTGGGGCTGTTGAGAAAGGGCTTCAGCCGCGCCGGCGGCTGCCTCCTTGGAGCAGATGACTTGCGGAGATGAGGAAGGGTAGCAGGGAGTGCTTGACCTTGCCGGGTCCGAAAGCCCTCGCCTTCGTAAGCCCAAGTCTCCAGCCCCTGCTGCTGCGCGAGCGGCAGCGTGCGGGGAGCGGGGGCCCGGTGCCGCGTGTGGTATCGCAGCGTTTCCACAGCTCCGCGGCTCATGCCTGGCTCCTGGCAGCTGAACTCTAGGAGCAAACGGAACATGCGGCCAGTTTGTGATCGCACGCGGATTTGCAAGAAGTGACCGATGAGCACCAGGCAGCCAAGGGCTGTGGGAGGGAGGGGAGCCAGCCCCTCCGCCTGGCGCTCAGTGAGGGGCGATGCAGGAGGCAGCGTCCCATGGAGCCCCATTAGGCAGGGTGGGGACTGTTATCCCCACATGCACTTAAGTTCATAATTAGTTATTAACTCCCTCCCGGCCCCTCCTCGCTGCAGCCTGCTCCTGCGTCTCTCCACCGTGCAGAAGTCCAGGGAGCAGTTCCCTCTCACGGGCTTTTCTGAACTCAGGGCCTGGGGTTTTTTTCTGCTGTAAAACTGCAGATTCCCCCAGAGAACAGCATTTCACAGGAATTTGCCCCTTCCAGCACAACTTCATTTTTTAAAAATGAAGTTCTGATAAGGCAGCTGGGGACTTCTCAGAACATCCATTGTCTTCCCTACTTCACTGCTTTAAAATGTCATAGGCTTTTAGAAAGAAAATCGGAAGGGATGCTTTAATCAATCCAAAACAAATGTTTGGGTTTTTTCCCTCCCAAAATTCCACTTGGCAGAATTGCCTGATGTTCCCCGTCTCGCTCCATTTCAGAGTAACTGAACCCAACTGGAGCATTTCTCACGAAATGGAAGATCTTAGTCTCGCCGAGATAATCACAGCCTTTCTAAGACACGTGAAGAACTTTCCCCCTTGTTGTGCCATGCCAATTCCCAGCACCACAGCAGTCGTGGGGTGGGTTCCAGTGCATCAACTCTGATGGAGACCAGTAGGTACCGCAGCAAATACGCTGCCAGTTTGCAGCAAAGGAAGATTCAGCCACCAACCCGGGCGGGGGTCTGGGACCTGCTGCCTCAGTGGTCGGTGCCCTTCGCCCTGCTCTCCTTCCACTTTCTCCTGCTGATAATGTTTGCTCTGATCTGGGTATTTGGCAGGAGAATTAACGAGGGGTAATTAGCTCACAGTGTGAAAAAGGGAGTGTCTGGTGTTTATCTTGTCTGGAGAGTTTTCCTTCATCTGTCTCCTGGGGGATGGGGTGAGGCAGTGCTTTATCTGCCGGCTCCTCTGTCCCCCCAGAGCCAGCTGTGCTGACAGCCCCCGCCGTTACCATGGCCCAGTGCCACAGCCCAGCAGCGCGGGAGGTGGGCAGGGGAGGGGGTCCCAGTGAGGTCCCTGGTGAGATGGCCCATCAAAGGACGTTTTGCCTCTGTTCTCCAGCGAAGGGGAGCTTTGGCTACTTCTGCCTCCTAGCAGCCTCAGCCCAGCTCCTGGCAGTGCAGATGGGGACATATCAGCCCTCCTCATCCTCGCTGGGACCACGC
>NW_010391708.1:6959-9780 GCF_000710305.1 Buceros rhinoceros silvestris | reverse complement strand
CCGAGACCCCCGGCCAGTGCCATCAGCCAGCTGCTGATGGC
The DNA here is from genome assembly GCF_000710305.1 of Buceros rhinoceros silvestris. Taxonomy (NCBI): domain Eukaryota; kingdom Metazoa; phylum Chordata; class Aves; order Bucerotiformes; family Bucerotidae; genus Buceros; species Buceros rhinoceros. Next base: position 9,739 of record NW_010391708.1, on the reverse strand, counting down.
CATGCTCCCCCACCCCACCCTGCTCACCGTGGGAAGGAACCGGCTGCTCTCACATCCCGGCATGAGCAAGGCAATTAAATGCCCGCAGTTGGCTTTGCTCGATGAGCTCCTGTTGGCTTTCCTTGCCTAAACAGCTTCTGCCATCTCCCTCGTGCCCCTGCTGCAGGATGGGAGGCTGTGAGCCAGCCTGTGGGAATAACGCTTGCTGGTCCTCAGCATTGGGGCTTGCAAAGCCATGGGGAGCTGGGTTTATTATCCTCAGCTCCAGCCCCAGATGACCTTGTGCTTCTGCCAGCATTTAAACAAAATACTTTAAAAAAGGGAACATATCCCAGTGCTTTCAGGGCTTTCCTGAGCACGCGGGGGGCTCTGGGGCTGAGAGCAGTCACAGAACCCAGCCAGGGAGAGACAATGAAATATTCCCCAAGCTTATTGCTTTTGATTATTATTAAAGGAAGGTTCTTACTTCCAGTCTGGGGGGTTGAAAAACTTGAATTCCCACTCAAACCTCATCCCTTCCAGGCAGCTCTGCTGTCTGTGGCAAACATCCACCAGCACAAGCAGCCGCTACCCGGCTAGGGCGAGCGGGACGGAAAATTCCACGTAGCCACCGTTGTCCGGGCTGGTGCGAAGCTGCAGGGCAGAGCTCGGGGTCCCACCCCTGTGTCCGAAGAAAGCTGCCTGTGGGGCTCAGCCAGGCTCTCCCATGCTGCTGTTCGTGCCTTGTCTTTGTGCTTCAAGGTCCTGTCCTCTCCCCTCCACTGCAGGGAGGGGAGAGGGATGCAGGCAGGGTACAGGCAGGACAGGAAGCATGGCGTAGTTCTCCCAGTTCTCCAGGTTCAGGGCATGATCATAAATGTTCACCAGTGCAAGAGATGTGCAGAGGGGACGAGACAGCACGGCACTAACAGTGAACAAATCTGCAGCAGCAAGAGGTGAAGCCTGCTCTGCTTTCTCCCCAATCTGAGCATCGTGTGGGTGCCTGTGCCGTGGACCGTTGTCCCCACCACGTGCAGGCAGCCTGTGCTGCCTGCGTTGGTCTCCGCTGGGCTCCATCCTGCTGTGCTCAGCAGGGCTGGGCTGCAGAGTGAGGCTGGGCTGGGTATAGGGCAGAAAGCTGGTGGGAGGTTTTGCACATCAGCGAGTTCCTCCACTGCCGCCCCAGGAGCTCGCAGAGAGTCCAGGCTCTCAGGACACTGGCCCCACAAGCTGCAGCACCCATCTCTGGCTGTCTCCTGGGGGAGATGGGCTCCCCAGGGCCCCCTACTCCCTGCCACAGCCATGCACACACAGAGCAGAGCTTCACCCGCCCCAGGCTGCGGCAGGTCTGGATTAGCTTGTTAAGCACAAAGACCAAAGCGCAGCGGTGGTGATGGCTCAGCAATGCCCTGGCCCTGCATCCTGCCTGTCCGAACCCCAGCGCTGGGTAGGGCTGGCAGTGCTCCATGGCCCCTGGCTTGCCCACACCAAAGCGATGCTGCAAAGAGGGCACGCTGCTGTGGGGGACACCCGCAGCAGAGCCCAGTGCAGCTGTGACGCGGCTAGAAAGAGGGAAAGGGGGACTTTGATATATGACCCCACGGCAGGGTGACCTGCGGAGTCCAATCCCTGCACCTTCCCCCTCTGCGGGCAGCGTGGTAACATGGCACCATTCCCTCTCTCGCAGGTACATCGGGGCGCTGGGCGCAAGGGTGATCTGCGATAACATCCCCGGGCTGGTGAACAAGCAGCGGCAGCTGTGCCAGAGGTACCCCGACATCATGCAGTCGGTTGGGGAGGGAGCCAAGGAGTGGATCCGCGAGTGCCAGCACCAGTTCCGGCACCACCGCTGGAACTGCAGCACCCTGGACCGGGACCACACCGTCTTTGGCCGGGTCATGCTGAGAAGTAGGTTCTGCCCCATCCCCTTCCCACCGCCACGTGCCTTGTCTCCTGGGAAAGCCTCTCCTCTTGCTGGGCTGCCGTGCCCTGTGGCTTGGATTACTCCCTTAGGAGAGCTTTGCCTTTCCCTGTAAATTAATCAAGCAGTAATGGGAGCAGAGCATTTGGAATAGCCACACCAGATGAGATGGAGTAGGGGGAGCACTGGGGGAGAAGGGGGAAGGAGGAGACACCTCCGGAGAACAGGCTCGTATGTAAACAGTAACGGGATATATAAATATTTGGAGAGCAGGGTTGGCCAGGACTCAGCAATTCACGTGGGAACTGGCCATTCCCTCGCATGGCAAGGGAGGCAAGGCAGAGCCACAGCTCCAGTCCTCACTTGGGCTCCAGGGTGGAGGAGGACCACGGCAACAGGGCGCGGGCCAGCCCTGCACAAGCAGCTGGGCACAACCCTGCCCGGGAGAGACCTTCCTGCTGCAGGTGAGGAACAGAGACAGGACAAGCAGGGGTGTACCCAAGGAGCAAAGAGGAATGGTGCAATGAGGACAGGGATGAGGGTGGCTCCAGAGCAGGAGCAGCACCATCGGGCTTCAGCTGCCCTGGGAGAGCTCCGGCAGCGAGCGGACCCTGGGAGCCAGTGCGAGCCCCAGCGCGAGCCCTGGCGCTGCGGGACAGATGCTGCTGCTCCCCGTGACGTGTCGGAGAGCATCCAGCCACGCGGCCTCCAAATCAAAGGCAGCTGGGAAGAGCCTTTCCCCTCTCCAGGAGCAGCTCATATGGAAGACATATGAGCGGGGAGGGAGCTGGGGAGTGGAGTGGGGTCTTGCTCCCAGCTGGTGGGGGGATGGGGCAGCTGCCCATGGAGGGACAAGCCGCAGAGCCTGCAAAGACAGCCC
>NW_010391708.1:6314-6859 GCF_000710305.1 Buceros rhinoceros silvestris | reverse complement strand
TGGAGAGCCCACCACGAGGGCACCAAGCCGCAGAGCCGGCAACGCCAGACCCGTGAGAGGATCTGCCTGCAGGGAGGGGGGTGTAAGCACCGGGACACAGCACTCACCCTGCCCTGCTGCCGCCTGCCCAGCCTCAGCTGCTCCATCCCCGTGACGGCACCTTTACTCCTGCCCACATCCTCTCCTGGCAGAGGATGAGGAATGATGAAAGCTCCTCGCCATCCTGCTCCCCATCCTGCGAGGCCCAAAGAGAGCTCTGCTGCCTTTGAAGTCGCTTTCAAAGGCTCTCAAAACGAAGATGAACATGGTTTTGATTTGCAGCTTCTTTTACAGCATTATAAAAACAGCTGCGAACTCGAACCAGAGACATAAAATAGCAGGCGGCAAGCTGTGCCACGCAGGGAGAGCTGAGCTGGGCCAGAGCTGGCGCCAAGTTCCCGTGCTCGGCATTGCCGGGCAGGGAGACAGCCCTGGCCGAAGGGTGCAGGCAGGTCCCACAGACTCAGTGCCGACGGGCACCTGCATGGCCCCCAAGCCGCCGGTCA
>NW_010391708.1:2498-6283 GCF_000710305.1 Buceros rhinoceros silvestris | reverse complement strand
CTCGGCATTGCGGGGCAGGGAGACAGCCCTGTCCGAAGGGTGCAGGCAGGTCCCACAGCCTCAGTGCCGACGGGCACCTGCATGGCCCCCAAGCCGCAGGTCAGCAAGGGCGACCAGCTGGGCAGCCCTGAGCAGCCCGACACAGCGAGCTGCTGAGCCCTCAGGCTTCCCCTTGCTCTGAAAGGTGCCGGGGAAGCCGAGGTTGAACTCGGTGGCCAGCAGAGATGGCTGGACTTGGCTCTGCTGTGTGCAGTATGGTCTCACCCCCAGCTGTAAAGGTGCCACCACACACTCCATGGTGGGCTGCGGGCACCAGGCGCAGCCCAGCACGCTCACTCCTCACCCCTGTTCCTCTTCCCGTGGCAGGCAGCAGGGAGGCCGCCTTCGTCTATGCCATCTCCTCAGCAGGGGTGGTCTATGCCATCACCCGAGCCTGCAGCCAAGGGGACCTGAAGGCTTGCAGCTGCGACCCGCTCAAGAGGGGTCGCTCCAAGGACGAGCGTGGGGAGTTTGACTGGGGCGGCTGCAGTGACAACATCAACTATGGGATCCGGTTCGCCAAAGCCTTTGTGGATGCTAAGGAGAAGAAAGTGAAGGACGCCCGGGCGCTGATGAACCTGCATAACAACCGCTGTGGGAGGATGGTGAGTGCAGCCGAGCCCAGCACCTGGCCAGCCGCCCACCACCACCTCCCACAGAGGCACGGCAGCAGGACCCTGGGTGTCCAGGGAGGGCAGACAGGGGCAGGACACTGCCCTGCCTTCCCAATGCCCCCCTGCACTGGGGGCAGCCCCTTGGGGGTAACCCCCTGTTACCTTTGCCCCCAGCTTGTGCCCGTACTGACGCTGGCATCAGTGACTGTGGGAATGTGTCCTCCGTAGGCAGCCCCTCTCCCGGGAGGAGCCCTGTCCCACACAGGCAAGGGCTGATGAGCTGCACCAGGGACAAGCAGATGTCTGACGCCTGAGGTGACACCAGGGGCAGTGTCTGACACCTGGGGTGACCAATGGTCCTCACACATCCCTCTTCCCACAGGCTGTGAAGCGGTTCCTGAAGCTGGAGTGCAAATGCCACGGGGTGAGTGGCTCCTGCACGCTAAGGACTTGCTGGCTGGCAATGTCAGATTTTCGAAAAACTGGGGATTACCTGAGGAAGAAATACAACGGGGCCATCCAGGTGACCATGAACCAGGACGGCACTGGCTTTACGGTGGCCAACAAGAACTTCAGGAAGCCCACAAAAACTGATCTGGTATATTTTGAGAACTCACCTGACTACTGCGTGATGGACAAGTCAGCAGGTAAAAACGAAAGCTCCAGACACTGCCCAAAAGCAGCTCCTCCTCCCCTCCTATCAGGCCAGCAGCTCCCAACTAGCCCAGCCTAGCAGGGCTGCTGGGGGACATCAGCTGCCCCACTGAGCCCCAGTCCCTGGAGGGGGGGTTGTGCTGGGGGTCACCAAGGCCCTCGGCAGGTGTTGGCTCTCACTGGAGCGCTGGGTCCCCATGGCACCTCACACCTGCACAGCCAGGGCTGGGTGTGTCCAGAACCCCCAGGCTTCACACCAAAAATCCAGAGCTGTTCCCACAGCCTGTGCCCAGCCTTTGGAGGCCATGCTGGGACCCAAACGAGTTCTCACCCCTGCTGAGGCAGCTGTATCTGAGGTCTCCACTGCAGAGGGTGGACACCCAACTCTTACCGCTGCGACCAGCTGTGGGGCGGGGGGTGGAGGAAGCATTGGGACGAGATGGAGAAGGAACACCCTGACCCGCTCGCGCTTCCTTCCCCAGGCTCCCTGGGCACGGCCGGTCGCGTGTGCAACAAGATGTCACGCGGGACGGACGGCTGCGAGGTGATGTGCTGCGGGCGGGGGTATGACACCACGCGCGTCACGCGCATCACCAAGTGCGAGTGCAAGTTCCACTGGTGCTGCGCTGTGCGCTGCAAGGAGTGCGAGGACACTGTGGATGTGCACACGTGTAAAGCACCGAAACGGGCTGAGTGGCTGGACCAGACCTGAGGAGACAGGAGCACCGAGGGAAGAATCCACTGCCACTCCCCCTTGCAATTTTTTAAACCCCTGTGCCCTGAGGGCCATGACGTTCTGGGAGCTGTAGTTCACCTGCATGGCTTTTATTTAATGAATTCTGCAAAGCACTAAAGGACTGCATTTCCCAGGAGGTACTGTGGACCCTTCTCTTTGCTCCCCCAACACTAATGCCCAGCCGGGGAGAATCTGCAATCCCTGCTTAAACTGTGAAACTGCCGTTGCCCGTCGATCTCTCCGCAAAGGGACGGTGTCACCGATATGGACGGGGAGGATGGATCGTCGGGCTGCGGCAGCTGAGGAGACCTGCGCCTCCCCAGAGAACTGATGTTGCAGTAAAGTTTCACCAGCGAAAAACACTGTTCAGAATATCCCACTCCCGCCAAAAGGATTCTTGCTTTTACTCCTTTGCAAGGCCAGAGGGAAGGCGTTGCGCACATGTCAGACCGTTCGGTGATGCCCCTCAGCACAGCTCCTCACTGCCGACCCCACGGAGCAAGAGCAAACTCTGCGCCAGGCTTCTCCCCTGCCCCGCACCGGTGAGGGCAGAGCTGTAAATCGGGACTGACCCCTGAGTGACTGCACGAGGACAAGGGCCATCCCTAGATGCCGGGGGACACAGAGGGTGAGAGAAAGCAAACGAAACCTGTGAACGTACCAGAAGGTTCTGAAGTTGACAGATACAACAGCGTCTCTGTAACACCCACCTGTATGTTGTGTATACTGCTTATTATTTTAAGTCAAAATTCATTATAAACCTGTATCAGAAAATGATGTTCTTTGCTCTTTGAATTCCCGCACGCCCAGTAAGGCCCATCCCCAGCACAAAGCCCGTGGCATTTCTTCTACCAGCTCACCTGCAGCTCCCATGGTCCTCGAGCACAGACCTCCCCGCCCCGGGATTTCCCCATTGTCTCCCACAAAGCAGAGCCCCACATCCAGCGTGCAGGGGGTCCTTCACGAGCTCAGCATGCTCCAGGACATCTAATGACATAGCACTGGGCCGAGCAGGAGATGCTGGATCAGCTTCCAAAGCTTTCCTGTAAAAAAAAACAAACCAAACACCCGAAACTTAAACTACCGACTCAACTGTACGCTGGTGAGAAGGGGCAGGCAGCTGTGGAGCTGCCAGGAGGTAGACAGGGATCAACTCCTCACCTCAGAAACTTCCCCAGTTCTGTTCTTCCCTGAATTTGGGTAAGCACTGATTACAAAGATGCTTTATTTAGTGCACAGGTATTTTATAGACTCTGGTCAGCAGGTACCAATCCACACAGACAGACTTAATGGAGAAGTCAAACAGCTGAACCTGCAAACTAAACTGACCCAGGTGAAAAAAAAATCACAATCATTGCAATTCCTGAGCTTCTGCTGATGCTGACAGGTGCTCCTACACCTCCAGCGCCAGGCAGGCTGTGCTTTCTCCCCAAGGCAGGAAAAGGGGTGTTAGTTTTCCTGGTGCTGATGGTCAGGTAAGGACAGTGCACACACTCGAAGCCAGTTTTCATGGAAGTTACAATCTTAGAACAATGGGAAAGGACAAGCCCACAGTAACATTCACCTGCAAATGCTTTACCTGGGGTCTGCTTCCACACCACTCTTGCTGCTCGAGGGCTGGTGAGGCTCTCTGAGGAGTCGGGGTGTCCCCCAGCCACAGCAGGACATGTGGGCAGAGGGAGCGGAGCAGCCACCGCGGCAAGTCTGAAGGGAGGTGAAAGGAGCGGGGTGGGGTTCAGGCA
>NW_010391708.1:1783-2426 GCF_000710305.1 Buceros rhinoceros silvestris | reverse complement strand
AGGGGTACTGTGGGGAAGGGGGGGCGGACCAGCCACAGCGGCAAGTCTGAAGGGAGGTCAAAGTAGCGGGATGGGATTAAGGCAGGAAGATTATTCTGGTCTGAAGCCACCCCTCGGCTACTGCGTGAAGAGCATCTCTGAACAGGGATTTTACCCAATGGCCCTAGGAGGCATTGGTTTAAGTAGTGAGAGAAAACCACTTTGAAAACTGTTTTGCTGGGAACTGCCCAAAGAACGTGCGGGGTCTGCTGTGGGCCAAAGCAGAGCCCCTGGCTTCCCACCAGACCCCTGAGTCTGCTCCCACAGGAACAGGACCTCAGCAGGGCTGCTGCAGGGCCACGGATGGGCACAGAGTGATGTTCTAGCAGAGCTGCAGGAATCCCACCTCCCCGCCGCCTGACCCGTGTCTTGCGGAATTAAACCATCTCCCTTCTGGGTCCTGTACTGACAGCACGGGAGGGCTGAGCAGCACCTTTCACCCTCGCTGCTCCTGCAGAACTTGCACACAGGCTGGTGCTCACCTGGGAGGCTCCCAGCTCTCACCCTAGGCCCTTCGAAACCCTCTGAATTTCAAGGAGAGGCAATTTCGCCAAAGATTTGCTCCGTCTGGGCTGTGCCGAGGAATGCTGGCAGGTGAGCGGGA
>NW_010391708.1:0-1638 GCF_000710305.1 Buceros rhinoceros silvestris | reverse complement strand
AATCTGCGGGAAGGGCTCCCTCATTTATCTTCATTACTGCTCCACCTACCATCGATTTACAGCAGGCTTTAAAAAACTGCTGCCCCTCGGCAATCAATTCCAGCCTCCCTCCCAGAGCCGACACGCTCCGCGGGCTGGAGGGACCCGGTGCCTGGGGACCCGGGGTCAGCTGTCAATAAACATTTCTTCCTCTCCAGAGGACCCCTGGGAGGTGTCTCCCACAGAAATACTGCCCCGTGGCAGAGCTGTAGGCCCCCCCGATGAGTGACACCTTAATCAGTGGCTGCTGCCAAAATAAGTCTTCCCTCTGAACGCAGATGTCCAACATTTTAAAGCAGAGAAGAAACCTCCTGAGGACGGTTGTCCTGGGTTTATGGGCTTCCCCCTGCCCGTATCATCACCCAGATACTAAAACGGGACACCTTCAGCACTCCGGAACAACAAACCCTCCATAGCCCAGCTGGCTCCACAGGCACAGCACAGCTTGCTGCCCGGCTGCCTCCCCCGTCTCAGCACACGGGAAATCAGGAGTCAGAGCACTCGGGAGCAGGTTCCTGCGCTGCAGCAGCACCTGCAGGAGCAGTCATCGGGACAGCCCGAGTGCGAGGCTGCCCAAGAGGAGAGGGGAGCGTTTCTGCTGCAAGACTGCGCTCGCTGCTTGCGCATTGACAAGCAGTGAGCAGGAGCGCAGTGCCTGGGAATCAGAAGGGAATGGTTAGCCCATGGGCTGTGCAAGACGACACCCCAGTGTGGGCTGAAGGGAATTCAGACTGGTCTACGTCTTCCCCCGGCTGAGCCCTGCCAAAGCTCCCCTTCAGCACACCCATCCTCGGCAAGCAGATGTTTTTCATCCCCCCGCGTTTGTGACGGCTGCAGTCTCTCGATTCCTCACAAGCCCCTCCAGTAATCTGCCTAGAATGGGCAGGGAGCCTTTTCTGCAAGATCATCTTCTCATTACCCGCCAGTCGGAAGCATGTCTGAACTCAAGGACAAGGAGCAGAATTAATTGCTTAATGAGCTTCTGAATAAATTACCTTCTCCAAAGAAGCTGGACAGGACGCACAGGAGGAGGAAGGCAGCTTTGGAAACACAGGATCCATGTAAATTCAGAGTATTTTCTCGACTAAACCATGTGAGTGAGTATGGGCTTTTGCCCTGGTGACACCACAGTGGTTCCAGATGGACGTAGCGGTAAGATCGATTCCAGTTTTTGAGCCCTGGCCATGTAGAGTGTGCGCACAGCTCAGCCCCTCTCAGGCCAAGCCCCTCTTGTCACTGCCGCGGGCAGGGGGCTGTGCTCGCGTACCTGTGCCAGCACCAGCCTGCTCCATGGGGCCATCTGCTGCAACAGGTCCAGCGCTCAGCGCAGATTTACTGGGGCATTTTGACTCACGTTTGCACAACCTGTCAGAGCCGTGTGGGAGCTCTCGCATCGCTTACTGCTGAAGCAGAGTCATGGAGGGCTGCTCCAGCTCGCAGCGGGGGGTTCCTGCTCTGGAATCCCACTGATGAGTCAATGCAGGAGAATGCACGAGTCACATTCTGTGTCACACTGTTTTATGACTAACAAGAGCCTACAGCCAAAATCAAGGGGTTCCTAAGAGCAGGGACCGAGCTGAGGCAGTGTCCTGGGTTCAA
>NW_010391707.1:0-323 GCF_000710305.1 Buceros rhinoceros silvestris | reverse complement strand
CGGGGGGATCCAGGGCGTCCAGCCCCTCCACGCCATTGGCCTCTGCGTGCTGCCGCAGGACAGAGTATCGGTGGACCAGGAACCTGGGGGGGGAACACGTGGCACTGCACCGCTGGCACCACTGCCACCACCCTCCCCGGGGTGGGGGAAGGTGGCACTGGGGGTGCGGGTGTCACTGGGGGCATGTGGGTGGCACTGGGTGTGTGGTACTGGGGTGCGTGGGTGGCACCAGGGTGGGTGTGGGACACTGGGAGTGTGGGTGGCACTGGGTATGCAGGTGGCACTGGGACTGTGGGTGGCACCAGAGGCATGGATGGCACCGG
>NW_010391706.1:28059-36644 GCF_000710305.1 Buceros rhinoceros silvestris | reverse complement strand
AGGCTGTCACTAGGGCAGGTGACTGGCTGGTCTCCTCCAACCCACCCAGTGCTGCATTCGGCATCGTCATGGCCTGGCACGGGAAGTGGGAAGACATCAGCAGGCTGCGGCTAGTAATTGGATTGCTGCTAATGTGGAGCAGTATCTTGAATAGTTTCCTGATGTTGAGTTGCTCCTGGCAGAGTGCAGAGGGAGACAGATCTCCAGGGCTGATGGGGGATCTGGAGATCATTTCAAAAGGGCATCATTGAGTCCTTTTGGTCAGAAAATTGAAGGTAGCTTCATGCCGTTGGTTCCTGGAGGAGGGAGATCACCCATTCAAACGCAGTGTAGAGCTGGAGCAAGCTGTTTTCAGTCCTGGTGTGTCGAAACAGAAAAAAGATGACAATGTGGGTCCTCCAAATAAACACTGCACATGTGCTGCCATGCCAGAGGGAGCATGTGTCTCTCATTTACATGCAGTCTGGGAAGTGCCACATCCGCCTTATGCTTGGAATATTTCAGCTTTCCAAGGCCTGAATTTAACCCCTGCCCTCTCCTCTCTCCTTGCTCTTCCAGCAGAACCTGCAGCGTCGCTGTTCTTGCTCTTAGAGTAAGTTCCTGAGAAGAGCTCCATGCCAGAGCAAGCACGGGGAGGCTGACGGAGCGGAGGGACTCCCAGTTTGTGTGGTTGTGTGTCACCTTGTCCAGGCATGCCTGAGAGAAAGGAAATCGCAGCAGCCCGGCAAGACTTTCAAATCATTGCTGCTCTGTTCTGAGCTACCTGGGTTGGCCGACCTCTTAAGGCGTGTGCCTGCACACTGGGAGACATTGCTACTGGTGAATAAACCCAGAGAGCAGAGACGTGTAGACGGGATTTAAGAGCTGTTTCTTCTTCTTTCAGCAAGGATAACCCGTGGTTAGTGGGACACTGAAGGATATGGCACAGGAGGGGGAAGTAAAGGCAGATATTTCTAGCGATTGTTCTGTGCTTTTCCTCTGTGTGCTTCCAGAAAGGACCTCAGCCTGAAAAAGGATGTCAAGACAGGAAGGATATTGAGTTGGCTTTGGCTCTGTCATACAAATAGCTTAAGTGACCTTTCTCTAGCAAAACACCAACTATCATGGTATGGATTTGTTCTAAAGAGTTGTCAGCTCTGGAAGGGTGCAGCTCTTTCACAAGCAGGAGATGCAACGATGGAAAGATATACAGATAAACAGACAGACAGACAGAGAGATAGATAGTGTGTGGGGCAGAGAGAGAAATAGAGGCAGATAAATGCAGCCTTCACAAAACCGGGTTTTGACTGTCCTCATTTATAATAGGGGTTTTGTAGCTTTTGATGCCTTTGGAAGGGGACTTCATGTATCTTCACACCATTCCTGAGTGTGGCAGTATTTGCACAGAGTTAATGTCTCAGGCCTGGTCCCGTACTCCTTCCCTTCATGCATAGATCCCATTCAGATGGGGAAACTGAGGCACGTAGCATCAAAGTAATTTATAAAGGTCCCATGCCTTGTGGGAAGCAAAGCCAGGCATGGCATCCTCCATCTTCTCACCTAAATGTTGCCCCTTGCTACATTGCCCGTTATGATCCCCATCACACTTCTAAGATGCCACCTCTTTTAAAGGGTGGTGAACACCCACCTTCAGGAGTCTATATGTGCATGAGTCACACAGGAAGAGCTAAGAGCTGGGCACTTTCCAGGAAAAACTGGCCTGAAACCACAGAAGTCATTTCCTTGCAGACTCGAGCCATTATCCCCCCACCAGAAACGACTGCTTTGCACATGCTGATCCCTCCTGTGTTGGAGATTTGCTCCCACATGTCCTCACCGCAGAGCTGCCACTTGCCCACCCTCTGGGCTGCTTCCAGAAGGGCGTCCTGGCATGAGGACAACCATGGGACCATCAGTGCCTCATTGCTCATCTTACTCCTTCTGCAGCTTCCCTGGATTAATGACCCCTGTCTGACTTGCTGCCCTAAGCTTCTTGGTCAGTTTTAACCCAAACCAGCCACCACCCACTAAGAAAAATCACCATGCCCCATTTGGAAGGGGTAGACCTTTCCCGCAAGCTGCAACCCCTCCAGCTCTGAGGGATCAAAAATCCACAGCTCCAGGCTCTTCCCATCAAAGAACAGGCACCCTTGCCTCCAAGGGTTAAATTTCAGGATCTTATTCTCTCTTCTGGGCTGAATTAGTCCCCAGAACATTGCAAGATCAGTAGAAAAATTGCTCTGGAAGGAGATGGCTTGAGGTCACTGTTGAGGGGAGTGGTGGTAGTTCCTTGCAGCTGAAGCTGCAGGGGTGCAAAAGTTAATTTGGGTAATTCACCCATTCCTCATGTCCAGGAAAAGTGAACCAAGGGGCAAAAACCCCCACCCCAGCTCCTGGGACACCGTTACATTGCACTGCTTTTCCTAGGAGGGACTGTAGCTACAGGCTCAACCAGACAGCAGGAGAAACCAGCCCAAGAAATGGTTCCATTACTCTGAGCTTGGCTACTGACAGGCAGCAAAGATCATCAGAAACAATCTGAAAACATGAGACCTCAAGGAATATTTCCTAGCTGCACCTTCCTTCTCAGTCCTGGCCTCGATGAGACATCCTCTTTGTTCATAGGCCGAATGACAGCAGTTGCATGCGCTCTATAAACATCGAATGCAAGAGACACTTTTAATGGAATTATAATTTAAGCATAAAATATATCACTTCTGTAGGATTTTGTTGTCTGGTGCGTAATTACTTTATGGCACTATAAAAATATATTACATTATGATGCCTTGCTGTGCTTTGCTCAGACAATTTATAGCACAGTAATAGTGTGGAACAATATTCAAGACCATTGTATCCAATCTAGCATAGAAATAAAAATTGTGGAAAATAATGATCTTGGTTAAACGCTCATTTAATTACTTTGCAGTCTTGGCTAAGCTTTTTATCCCACTTTCATTCCCAGATCCTCACCAGATTATATTAAAAATATCTAAGGGAGACCTTTTAAAGCTCAGAGAAAATAGAGCTATATATAGGGGTTTTTAATATGCTGCCATTTCCAAACAGCTGGGAAGAAGAAGCGTTTGCTGAAAGTTGAGTGGAATTGAAAAGAATCTCCAAAACTTCCCCAGCAATATGTGGAGAACCTTTTCGTTTCAAGCCCACAGAAACATTTTGCTGGTTCAAAAAACCAACCCCCTTCCTTCTGCTTTTGAGGTTCTTGATATTTATGCCCTTGAAACAAAACTTCAGTGACTTTTAAAGATGTTGATTCAAAAAAACCCAACCTCCTTTTTGCCTTAAAAAGAGGGAAGTGAAACCTTTCTCTCTTTTCCTCTCAGCACTCCCCACGTGCCAGTCATCACCCTTTTCCCTAGCCCCTCCTCCTTGGTCACCCTCTGGGGCCATGTTGCCCAGGGGTGCTCCATCCCCTCCCCTCCCGCACCAGGAGCTTGTTGTGGGGTGTTTGCACAGATTTGCTCAGTGGAGGGATGCCTTGTATCCCCAGAGGGGTGAGCCCTCCCGGGACAAACAGGTCTCCTGCACTAAGACCATTTTATTTATATTTTAGTGTTATCCTTAGAAAGTAAACTGTGGGTGGAGTGGGGAGATGTCAGGCAGGAAAACTCTAGGAAAAGCAAATTTTAAGCTGAATTTACAGCTCATGAAGGACTGGGAAGACTCACTGCTGTGGTAGCGACTTGCTGGCAGAAAGGGATAATACTTTTCCTTTTAACCTCCGTGTTTTCCTCTACATGTGCACGTGCACGTGAGCGGGAATCTGGTGGCTTTGAGGAGAAGGGTAACATGTGCCTCTGTTGCAGGAAGGTCACCTTCGCTTAGCTGTCGCTAAGTGCAGAGCGGGGATGGGCTCAGCCAAAGTGTTGGGACACCACTGTGCCTGCAAAGGAGCAGTGAGGTTCGAGGACACGGAGGGAGGTCCTACGAGGTCCTTCATCCTTGCTCCCCGGACTGGTGTGCAACCCGGTGTCATGCCAGACAGCCGTGATGTGGGTGCACCAGTAACAACCTCTGGACATCTCTGGGTGCCGTTGCAGACGGTGAGGTGAGGGATGGGGCAGTTTGGGGCTGAATAATCCCCCAGGCTGCTCTGAGGTGAAGGCACCCAACTCAAGTTTGCAGGCAGCTCCCAAAGCTGCTCCAGCAGGTGAGCAGCTGGAGCTAAGCTGGAAAATGAGCAGCCCCAGCCAGGGAGAGGGACAAAGCCCCGGGGAGGCGCCCTCCCTCACCCATCAGGTTCCTCCTCTGCCTCCCCCACTCTCTCCCTTCCAGGTCTGCAGTGGGAGCTGGGACAAGGATCTAAAAATAGTGGTGGGCCCTGTATATGCATCTTCAGCAAAGAGACTCATAAATGCAGCCAGGACTGAAAATCAATTCTTTAAAGCTGAAATCAATAACAATAACTAATATTAATAGTGATTATCCTTTCTTTATTGCACTTTGCAGTTGGAAATGAATTGTTTTTAAGGATTAGCGGCAGCTGAACTCTGTAACGCAATGTAAGGCTGAAGATTTACTATGAAAACACAGCTTATGAGGGAAGACCCATTATCACTGATGGAATACGCTTTCGAAAGAGCCCCGGCGACGGCTGCTGCTGCGGCTGAGCACACGGAACCTCAGAACCTGAAGTCGGCGGTGGGTTTAGTTTCTGGCAGGAGACAGGGATTTTTGGTCTCTAACTGTGTCTGGTTCTCGTGCAGTCTGACTTTTTAGTTCCCAGACATCCCAAATGCATTTTCATTTTTGGTATCTTTTATCTGAACCAGCTTCAGACATGCAAAACTCAGGGGTAGAGAGGAGAAAGAAAGGGAGGCGTGTTAAGCCAGTTGTGTATCTATCTGTCTGAGTCAGCCATACACGTATGAGACAGCAGTGTCTCGAGCTATCTGCTGTGTGTCACAGTTTCCAAAAAGCAAAGTGTACTAGGTGTGAGACGAGCGCTTTAGGAACGTCTGGTCTCGAGCATCCCCATGGGAGTCCCCCGGCACTGAAGCACTTCTGCAAACTACTTTCTCTGACAATCTGGTTTCAGATCTGTGAGAAACTCTTCTCTTAGAGGAGCAGCAGACACCTGGAGGCACGGGGCTCGATTCTAACATCTCTGCTCCTCCGCTCTTGGGGCAGTCCTGACCCTGCTTCTTCCTTCTGTCTTCCACCTCCAGGAACAGGCAGATACTTCAGATATTGAGAAAAGATTTTGATTTATTTGAATTTCTGTATCTGAAGGCCAGGAGCCCTTTTCATACTTAAAAAGCAGAAGAGTGGCCATCTGGCAGGCATGGAGCTGGTTATGGCATTCAGACCACGCTTGACCTCAGGTTTACCTAGGAGGGTCTGCTGCGAGGGTGCGATGCTGAAGCCACACTGGCCATGGCACAGCTGGAGCTGGCTGGAGAGATGGAGTCTTAGTGTGGTGTGTTGAGCACCAGCAGTGAAGTGCAGCACCCTGCCTGTACGGGATTTGCTGCAAGGTCCCATCAACAGCTTCCTTACCATCTCAGCCTGCAGAAGGTCTTGAAGGTGGAGGACTCCAACTATCTCATTGACTTGGGGCTGTATTTACCCAAAGGGATATTTGTTCCTAGAACTACCTTGCTCCATGCGTCACATTTTCTCAACCACAGAATTGACAGGGTTGAGGCTGACATAGAAATTCAGAAGAGCACAGCGGATAAAATTCTGCCTTTGTTGGACTTGATGGCAAATCTTCCCTCGAGCTCTGGCACGATGGGGTTTTACCACCCTGGTTGGCATCTCTTCTCCCAGCGTGTAGCACCCCAAGGCTGTTCGGGTGCAGAGCTCCTGGACCCTTGATTCTGGTTCTTTTAATGCTATGGTGTTTTTTACTGTTAGCTAAATTGTAAAGACAGGCAGAGCAAAAGCCTTTTGCAAACAGCGATAGATCAGTGGCAGCCGGCATGAGCAGACTGATCGTATCGCATTATTGATCTCTGTTAAAGGGGATTGACATTTTTCACCTGAGAAGGTACTTTTATTTCTATTGAAAAAATGGCCTGTTCTCCGGAAATAGAATTGGACTCTCACCTCCATTTTTCTCTGCCATTTTAATTCATAGTTGCCTTCCAGTTTTATAAAGGTTTTCATCATGTTGCCCCAACAATTTTGAAAATCTGAGTTTCAATCAGAAAACGCACTTTTCATCGGACGCTACATTCTGGTAACTAAGAGCAATAACCATGTCCAAGATGAAGATAACTTGGATGGCTCATCGTTTTCCCCAAAGTTGTTTTTTCTTCCCTCACTTGTGCCCTAACTCTCTCCTTTCCACCAAGTCCCTTCAGCCACCTCAGAAACAGAAGCACTGGGAGCTTTGCCCGTTGGGTTGAGCAGTGCTGGAGCTTCTTTATATTGGTGCCAGCCTGAAAAGATCTATTGGTGTTTCACCAAGCCTGGCATGTGGTGTGCAGATGTCTCCAGACTGGCTCAGCTTTGAACTTGCTCAAACAATTCAATTTTTTCAGTTGTGCATCACTGCGTATTAACTCTGACTCATCTTCTGAAGGCGGGGGTCTGGAAAGCAACTTCCTTTTCCCAGCTCAGAGAAAACAGCCCTCCGGGACTTCAGGAAAGGAAAGGGAAATGGTGGCTGTATATATTGACCACCTTGAAAAGACCTGGAAAGATCATGGCTTGTGCCTTGAGATGGCAGCAGCGGCAAGGCTGGAGATGCATCATTCCTGAGGGAAGGGAGAATCCAGCTCGGAGTGAAGTTATTCCCACCTGGGATAGGTGCATGTGCCAGGAGGATGTGCTAAGTGCAGATTCACGGGACTGTCCCCGTCCACTGTGGCATCTGCTGGGTAGCAGCTTGCTAAGATGCTCCCGGTCACATCATACTTTCCTGATGAGTATGTTTCATAGCAGCAGATGAGTCATGGTGAGGGGCACAAAGACATGATGAACTCCTTTCTAGCACACACTGGACTGGGTGACTGCCAGATATCACCTCGCAGGCACCCGGGCTATTTCACTCCCAACCGGCAGAGTGAGAAATACAGGCAGGGGCAGGCAGGGGCCGCGGCCAGCACTTTTTAACCGGGACTTTTAAGCACACCCACCCTGGGGGTTGTCCATCCTCCCGAAGAGCCAGGACCTTGGGAGATTTGGGATGCGCAGCAGGCAACGACGCCCATCGCTACACATGCACACGCACAGCCAGGTTTTCAAAAGGAAGTGGTAGCGGGTTTTGTTTTTCACAGGTCTGGGTGTTCTGCCCATGCTTCCAGCTTCCTGCTTCCTCTCACCGTGCTTGCCCTGCTGTCAGTCCAACCAGTGCAGGAGGGAGAAGGGAACAAGATGTGGGGGATGGAGAGAGACAAGGGAGAAATGAGATAACACGGGCATTGATCTGTCCAAAGGTTAGGAAGCTGAACTTATTTAACTTCTGTTAGTTTATTTATTGTCCCTGAGATATATTTGTGACTGCGACTGAGCAGATTAGCACAGGATTGCTGGGTAGATTTAGAAAGAGTCAGTGTTTTTTCTAGCTCAATATGCATGGCCGCATGTGTCCATGTGCGTGCCCATGTGTGCCTTACTCTCACTTTTCAGCGAGCAGTTCCTTTCCCGCTCCCAGTATGGATGAATGTAAGCACTCATCTATACAATTAGGGACAGAAAAGAGGAAAAATTTCCTCGCTCATCAGATCAGAAGCTAAATTTATGCAGGATACAACACACACTCTTTATTGTACCGTGAAAGCAGTGGGTAATAATTCCTGTCCCCAGAAACAGGGACACTCACTGCAGTAAAAAATACATACATATATATATAAAAAAACCCCAACCCTCCCACTGGTGGTAAACATATGCGTCATGCAAGATTGATAGGAGCTGGAGCTGGTAAGTACTGGCGCTGTGGATGAGTAATGTTTGTTATGGCCTTGCTGGCTACCGGGCACTCGCAGGAGCAGAAGCTGTGGAGAGAAGGAGCAGCCCAGAGGGAAGGGCTGTCTGCTGGGCAAAGGGCCCGGGAGAGACCCAAGGTCCCTTCCGAGCCCAGCTGCAGGCTGGTGGGGCTCCCCATCTTCCTTGGAGCCCTCATTCCTTTGTTGGGAGGCAGAGTGGGTCCAGAGGCGGGTGCAGAGGCTGATCTTGGCGTGTTCCTCGCAGAGCTGGGCCAGGCAGCAAGGGCAGAGCCCAGGCTGGGGCTGGCTGGGGAAATCGGAGAGAGCGGGCTGGATGTCACAGCGCAGGAGCGAGGTGCATTAGTCAGATGGCTTGGCTAATATCTCCTATTACATCAGTTTCTTTTCTTTCTCTGTCTCTGTAAAAGAGCCACAAAAAACAATGAGTAATTTCTCTGCAGAATATTCATCTTTAACAAGCCAGGCCCAGTGCTTCAGCGCTTCCAGCTCATTATTTTTCTCCCCTTGACTTTGAGAGCGTGTCTGGCTTGTGAACCGTTGGGAAAAGCTCTAACTGGGAGAGAGGAGAGCACAGGAGAGGGTGTCCCGGCCTGGGATGAGCGGGTTTCCTGAAGGTGCTGGGCTGGTGCAGGTTAAGGCACGGTGGGCAGGGTGCCACTGGGACAGGCTGGTTAAGGATGGTGGGCAGGGTGC
>NW_010391706.1:26056-27651 GCF_000710305.1 Buceros rhinoceros silvestris | reverse complement strand
TAGGCTGGTTAAGGCGCGGTGGGCAGGGTGGCATCAGGACGCACTACCAGAAGCACCGATGTTTCCTGTGAATATAAACCTTTTCATACCGAATGAGCAACTGCAGCTTTCTAGTTACCTCCCTTGTCTTCTTCTAACGGGGGTTAAATATCCCTTGTACTCGACCCTCTCCCCATCCTCATTACCCTGAGCTGGTGATTTTTCCCCTCGTTGGAGGTAGAGGCTGTTTTCCACAGCAAGCATGCATCCTTTCCAAAGGAGAAAACACAGAGAAAGGAGAACTGGGTCCACTGGCCACATCCTGGGTGGTGGCTGGTGTCTTTTTTTAATTTGGAACACACACTCCAGGTATCTATTTATATCACTCAGGGCAATCAGGTGGCACTTGCCTCCGTTTTGGCAGAATCTAGGAGGCACTGGCTATCCCTGGGGACAACACACTGCTCTGAGGGGACATCTGGCTGCCCTGATGGGTTTTCACCATCGTACAGAGGAGCAGACATTGGTCCAGCAAAAGCCCCAAAACCGTGGTGTTTACAGCAAGAACGGAAACGTGCCTCGGAACAGCTCCAGCCAGCACAAAGGCAGCAGTGTGAAGGGACGCTGCGGAGCTGAATTTCAGCTTGAAAGAAAGTCCAAACCACAGTGTTGGAGCCAGGTACGAAGCTCCCTGGAAAAATCTCTTTGCTTTCTCCTAACGGTGCCACCAGCTTTACTGTGAACACAGAGGGAGAGCTACTTTTTATAGGTGTAAAAGAAGTCGCCAGCCGTCTGTTTTATTTACGGAGGAGACAGCTAATTGACAGGTGGCTGTCTAAAAGAGATGGAGCCCTCCAGCTAAAGGCTGCAGCTCCAGCCAGGGTACGAACGACAGAGAAACGGCTCCAGAGGTGATAGACTTGTTACTTCTAACGCCGCGAGATAGAGAAGGGAGCAGGGTTGAATCGCAGTTCAGAACAATCATACCTAACCACTGAACTAAATAAAACCGATGATTTCATACCAGTGTCTACAGCAGCCTTTGACTGAACTTGAATTAATGAGCATGTCGTGGCTCCCGAAGGGGCTTGTAAGCCAGAGGACTTCAGGTCCCTGTTTTCGGGCTGAATGCTCTCCGTGCCAGGACCAGGAGCAGGGCAGAGGGTCAGCGTTGTGCTGCCCAGTGACACCGTCACCAGGTGACGTCTGCCCTGCAGCAAAGCAAACTTTGCTGTGTGCTGGGGTGACAAGCAGCGAGAGGGACAGGTTTACCGGGACTGGAGAGCTGGGCTGGCTGGTTCTCTCAAGTCCCATAAGTTGCAAATATCAACCTTTGCTGGTTTGTCTTTTTTTTCCCTCTTTTTGAACCAGCCTGCCTGGGACTTTGAAGCTGACAAATCTCTTCCAGGTGTGAACTTCGAGCCCCTGGATGGATCTGTGCCTGTTTCTAAGATATTCAGTAATATCTGCTCCTGACTATTACAAACAAAAACAGAAGCTTAAACATTAACCCCTGCCCATCACACCGCTGCAATGTTTTGCTACTTGAGAACTGCCTTCTTGGATATTTCCTTGTGTTTCTTAATCAACCTCAAACTTCTTCTTCTTTTTTTTTT
>NW_010391706.1:13593-25974 GCF_000710305.1 Buceros rhinoceros silvestris | reverse complement strand
TTTTTTTTTTTTTTTTTTTTTTTAATGTGTACTCGAGTTTTCCCCCCTGCAGGGCAGAGTAACATTTACGATGTAAAATTACAGCAGCTATTACTCCCAGTACCGCACACCGCGGTGATTCAGTGTCAGGCTGGGAGCGAGGGAACCAGAGCCTGTTAGCTGGATCCCTCCGCTTTCCCACCTCCACACGGCTTTGCAGCAAATCAAAGTGCAACAAATGGCTTTGCATCATTTCTTCGAGGAGTCCTGGGCCTTGTACGTTATCTCGAGGGCAGGGTATATGCCGTAATAAAAGGTGGCTTTATTGCCAGCTGCAACAAAGCCAAGGATTCAGACGCGTATTGCCTTGTGGGTTCATTGTAAACTCCCTTTTATGGCCCTTCCAGTTTATTGCTAATAGAGATTTACAGTGGGAAGAAGGGGCCGTGTGCTGTAATTAATACTGTTATTAGCCTGGACAGGTTCGACGCAATGAGCAGCGTGGTGGAACTGCCGCCAGCTTGGTATTTGCCCTTCGTTACCCAGCCCTGGAAATGAGGTGGGGCCGGGCCGCCTTTGGCACGGCAGGGCTGGCGTTACCGGTGCCTTGCTGAGAGGTGGCTGGACCAAAGTCCTTCCCCATTCAGAGGGACCCGCCATGGGTTTGGCCACCTCAGAGAGAGATATCATGAGACACCACATCAGCTCTCCTGGCGAGGCTGAGGAAGATCTTTTCTGTTCCAGCTGGTTTCCCCTCCAAAGCAAACAGTATTTTCTTCAGGTAGGAGGGAAGGGGAAGGAGATCAATTATTTTCAATGGTTTCAGTTATTCCTGGACATGGGAATAACTTAAAAGCTGTGTGTGTAGAAGACACCAACCTTCCCCGTGGTCTCCTCCTGATAGAGCCTGTTGAGTGCACTCAGCCTACGGGTACAGGGGCCAGTCACGACAGATACAGGCAGAGCACTAGATACAGAGTGGGGGCTGTGCTGAAAATACCCGTCCCCGCCTGCTGGGATGCTTTCTGCTGAACTGAGGCCGTTTATTAAAAGCGATTGTGGCTCCTTGTCCATCCCTGGCCTCTGGAAGACTTCTGAGCTGAACTCCAGCCCTGTCACTACTGAAGACACTGGAAGAGGCTCTGTTAATATCAACCTGGTTTCCATCACCCGCTGCTCTGTTGGAGCAAAACCTCATATGAAGCAAATTTCATATGGTTGCAGCTTTTTGCTATGCTGCTCTGCTTGGCAATTAAAAAGCGAAGAACCAGGGTGAGAACAGTCCTGTTAATGATTTGCAGTCAGGTTCTTAGAGCCAAGTTGTCTTTGCAAAGCCAAAATTATATCATATCAGTCTCCAGAAGCTACCACAGAAGTTAAACATTAAGTGCTTGAAGTTGCTGGAAACTTCCCCGGTTTCTGACTGATCACAGGTCAAGGATAAAGTCATTGAGAGTGTCCTTCATCTCAAGCAACTGTCATGGAAATGGACAAGCCCAGAGAGCAACTAGCAACAAACGTGCTTCATAAACCCAACTGCACGTGACTGCTCCTCTGGGCAGGCCCTGTCCCAACTTCACAGGAACAGGAAAGTGTTCCCGCTGATGCTCATAACCACTGGAGGGATTTGGGGGATTGACTGTCAGGTCAGGTCAGGTCAGATGGAAGGGAACATCCAACCCGTGGTCTGAAGAGCCTGCTATTGCTTTTAAAAATCTCAGCAGTAACAGCTGTTGAGGACCCAAGCACAAGTATAATATTTTACGGTTATCTACCCAAATTTCACACCAGGAATTTCCCGCAAAAGGAAAAAAGACAAAGGTTGAGAGTCACAAAGGTTTTGGGGGAAGTCACTGGGAATTGGGTACCAACCCACCTCTGAGAGTTTGAGCAAGGGCAGGGAGCTGCTGGTGGTTCATTTGTCACGGCAAGGCTTGGGAGGGAGTGTGGGGCTGGCTGTGCTTTTAGAGAAGGATCTAAAAGATACCAGGCTCCTTCTCACCATTTTCATTAATATTCAGACTAATTAACTTCACCGAGGGCTGGAGGAAATTGAATCTCAAGAAGAACCTAAGCTCTGCTTTAGATTTTAAGCCATTCAGAGCTTTTGATTCAAAGTTTGTGCCTTTATTATTATTATTTTAAAATCTCCCTTTTTTTTTCCCTCCTGGAAACACCTGGCCCACTTTAGAGGTGATATAACAGTAATAAATGATTGTTATTAATTGGCCGTCAGCTGACAGGGAGCAGCGTGCTCCCAGCTGAACAGAGCATATTTATAGGAGAATCAGTCAAGTTTGGAGGTGCCAGAAGGGTGATCCTGGCCAGCACCCCTGCATGGGGGCTCCCGGCAATGGGGAGAATGGGGTCAGTCCAAAGTGCCTGAGGTAGCAGAGCTTTTGTGAGGTTACATAAAAAATAGCTAAAAGAAAATGAAGCTTTTACAAGCCAGAGCTTAAAGACATGCCCTCCCTCTTTGCCCATTTATTAAGGAGTAATGAAACACTTTTGTCAAAGCTTAGGCACCAAATTTCTGACACCAGATGAGCACTAAAGCTAATCAGGGGATGGAAAAATGGGAATATAATTAAGGCTGCTGACAGCCCTGTGTCATTAACCTCACAGCTCTCTGGTGCCACACTGAACCACAGCTGCAGAGACACTGTACTACGGGCAGTTGGTTTCAGCCCTGGAAATGAATTTGGCTTTTAATGGCTCTGTAATGTCCCTGGAGCTGCTGCGACTGGAGCTGAGGCAGAGGGAAGGGAGTGATGGTCTGTGCTGGGTCCAGCCTGGCTCTACCTCTTGTTCTTCAGCAGTAAACAACTGAGGCTCTTCTCACCCAGAGAAAATGAGGTTTTTCTGGGCAAGGGTTCAGGCTGGGGCAGTTCTGCTCTGTCCCTTCCTCCCCTGTAATTAATTATTATCATTATTGGGAACGTGGGTGTCTGCACCTGGGATTCCTGCCTGTGCCCCACTGCGTGCTGGGGATCTAATCCTCTGATTAACCCAGTGAGCTGTAGGGCTGATATCCAAACCACCTACCTGCTCTGACTCAGTTTCCCATCACACAGAGGAGGTATTAACACTGGGGCCTTGGGAGGATGTCCGGGGCTTTGCCAGTGGGTCTGAGTCCATTCTTATGATTCTGTCACCAAGGAGGCTGTGATGGGCTCTGCTGGAAAGCCCCTCTTGAAGTCCGTGCCTACACCAGCTGGAGTATGGCTATACAATGGGCAGCACTAGTGGTGGAACGAGGCTTATA
Organism: Buceros rhinoceros silvestris; assembly: GCF_000710305.1. Classification (NCBI taxonomy): domain Eukaryota; kingdom Metazoa; phylum Chordata; class Aves; order Bucerotiformes; family Bucerotidae; genus Buceros; species Buceros rhinoceros. The sequence goes on along the minus strand of NW_010391706.1, from coordinate 22,730 downwards.
CTGATTTTTTAATGATTATCTCATTTTCTTTTTCTTTCCTTTTTTTTCCCCCTCAGAATTTTACTGCTCAGAAGGTGAGAAAACGGGAAGCAGCTGTTCCCACGCTATACCAGCACAAGCACCTCCACCTTCTTCAAAATGCTCCGAAGAAGAATTGGTGGGACAGGCACATCCTGTATTGCAGTTAGGGAGCACCCAGGCTCTGCCAGCGTTATGAGAGCAGAAACCCTTCAACGGAGCCTCTTATCGGGGGAATCTCGGAACATGTTTCAATCCTTTCGCAAAGCATGTTTCATAGACAGGTACCCTGGGACATGGAAAGGGTAAAAGCATTTGCCTGGGAAGGAAGGAGGCTGTGTCACTGCCAGGAATAGCACCCTGGCATCCCGTGACCCAGGCTCTCTTGCAAAAAATGAGATAACATTCCCAGTGACAGGCGCTGAGCAGCCTTGGGAAAGAACCGTGAAGACCCCTGTGAGTGCCGCCTCTTAGGATGATCAATGTGCTCTCGCCGTTGCTCGTGAGCTGCGCTGCTGCCAAGCAAAGCCTCTCACATCTCCCGTGATGTGAAAAATACCTATTAAGAGCTAATGAGCAGAATAACACGGAACCTGATTGAGCTCGGATGTTATTTGTCACTCATCCTCTGCCATCACTGCGGTGGCATCTGTTGCCCCAGACTTTCTAAGTATGTCTCACACTTTCTCTGCAGCGTTCCTCGTTTCTCGGGTGCAAGGCTCAAGCCTTGGACAGCAGCAAAACCAGTCAATGATGTTTTCACCCTGTCTGCTTTGAAAGTCCCGGAGTGTGCCTGGTGCGACCACAGCCATAGGAACGCAGGAGTTCAAGACAAATTAAAAACAAAAGCACCATTATCCATATGGGACCTCGTGAGAGGTTCGCATACCCCAGCAATTCCAAGCACTCTGTGTACCGCTCTTGCTTGGTTTTAACTCAATTTCTTTGAGATGCAAATCAGAGGGATTATATTCAGAGACTGCATCAGAAAGTCTTTAATCCAAATGGGCTATAAGATTTATTTAGAAGAGCCAAATGTCTTGTCTGGGACAGAAGCAACTGAGCTGAACTGAAACAGATGGACATAAAGGAAATTAAGCAACTCTAATGGTCTTAACCAGAGTTTCAAAGTATTTGGTCTTCCAAAAGCTCTAGCTCCTGGAAGCACGTGATGAGACAGGGAGCTCAGGTTTCACTTAAAAACAGGCTTTGCAGTTCACTGAGAAAAACAATAACAATGTTTTTATCTCTCCTGCGTACAGAGGGAGGGCTGCCGTCCAAATCCTGGCTCCTTAGCTGGGCTCGCATCGTCAGAGGAAAAGAGATTGCCCGGGGGTCTTGGATTCTGTGTTTTTGTGACACTGTCACTGTTTCCGCAGGATCTGGGATTTAGGGAAACCTGGATGCTTGCAATAGATATCACAGATAGTTTGCTTACTAATACGGAGGAAAAAATATCTCCTTGTTTCTGACGGAGACTTACCTCCGGTCTTTTCTAAGTCTGGGGTTTAACCAGGACATCAGCAATGCAGGGCCAAGGTCACCTCTAGCTGTGCTGGATGCAGCATACCCAGAGCGCACGTCTTGGATGCTGATAAACCACTGGGCTGGAAACCTCAATAGATCAGGCAGTCCCCCGAGACCTCGCATGCCTCCGTTTCTTCTGAGGTCAGAAGATTTGCAGCCGGCAGAAGAGCCTTCCCTGGGAGGTTTGGATGTGTTTGGCCCCAGACAGACTGCACAGACAGCAAAAAAGTGTGAGGACAAAACCCCTTCCACCTTACTGGAGCATTTCTGAATTGTAGAGATGGTTACAGCCTGGGGAGGAAAGTTCAGGTTTGAGTTGGTTCTGCTGTCTTCAGCTTTTAGGGTCTAAAGAACCTCGAGGTGTGTTTATCATGAGTAAAAACTGAACACACTTCTGGATGCTTTCTGAGGCTCTCAAAGCAGTGCCCAGTGGTCAAGAGGACCGCAGAGACAGATGATGGATGAATCCTCAGTGTTTTGGAGACTGAGCGGGGAGGAGAGCCCCACATGTCTGGGTTCGGGCTGCTGCCTTCGTCTGAGCAGAACTACTGGGGCTCAGGGTGCCTGGATCCAGCGGGTGCTGACCATCCTCTCTGCTGGGGGGAAATGCTTTTGCAGCTGGAGCTCCTGACAAGAGCTGGGAGAAGTCTTTCTACTTGCATTTAAACGTGGCCTTCCTGAAGCCAACCCCCGCTTAGCTCACCAAGTTAAGTATCCAGAGTGGAGAAAACTCACGTGTTCGTGCATTTGCCATCCTTCATCCTGGTGCATTTGTAATTGGATTAAATAAAAGGTGAGAGAAGTGGGGAGTAGGGGAGGGAAAGCGAGGGAGTGAGCGTGAGAAGGAGCTCATCCGTTACTATGCTGTGCACAAGGCAGGAGGTCTTGGCCTTCTGGTTTGAGTGCTTATTCCCCATAAAATAGATCTGAGAGAAATCAATACAAGAAGCATGCAAGAACTTAAATCAAAGCACACGGAAGCAGCACTTGGCGAACGGAGCGACCTTGCACAGAGCTGTCAAAACCAGGGCCCCAGCCCTGCAAATGCAAAACCTGCCAGAAAAAAGACCTGCAAGGCTGGCGTGCAGACCTGAGGCTGGTGTGTCCTTCCTTGGCATGGGGTTTGCACTGGAAAACACTCAGATCTCTGCAGAGGAAAGCACATGGGCAGGGTAGCAGGTCACGGGCTGGGTACACGGCACAAGGGCAAGCTGCCAGGTTGCTCCTGAGACAGCACGGAGAGCTGATGTACTCTGTGATGCCTATTTAGGCTCCTCAAGTACGTTGGAGATAACGAGGCAAGCGTGACAGCTAGCTTGGAGACACAGGACATGCTCCCTCCAGCCTTGGCTGTGAAGGACCTTGGCCCCGGCAATGTGTATACAGACGCAGAGCAGAGGTCCATGTCCCTGCTTGCCCACCACAACGGCCGAGGATGGCGGCTGTCTCCAGCAGCCGGGTCCCCTCCCACAGGACAGCTGTCTGCTGTCGGGAAGGGGCACCTTTGCACACAGGTGCCAGCTGCCTGACCTTGGCGGCAGGTCACCGCGCTGTGCCGCAGACATCATAAATCTGCAAAGGTTTTCTCCAGTCAAGCTCCACCTCTGCAGACCGCGGGGCACATGTTCCCATGCTGGGAAATCTGACCCCTCAGTAGCCTGAGAGACAGGAGAAGCCGGGGTTTGGTGTTTTGAATAAGTGGCTTTTTATCTGAAATCCCTTTGGGAGCATGAGCTCAGTAACCAATGAAATTATATCTGTTGTTTCAAGCAGTGAAGAAAACTTGGCCTGATGTTTATTGAGATTTATGGCTTCCCTTGAGCTTAATTGTCTTTGGGAGCCCTGGATCTTTTTAACAGTTCAGCTAAGTGGTACGAAGAAGGATGGTAATGGTTTGAGCAGTCTGCCCCCTTAGCATATCTCTTTCTCTCACACAATTTGCTGATATTTGGGAAATATAGCTGATACACTCCCCTCCTGAGGTCACAGCTATTCATTGGTGTGAAACTTCGAGAGACAAAACCAGGTGTGAAAAGCTCCCAGTGAGTGTTTCCTTGGTGAGGTGCTGCCTTCCATTCATCAGAGCTGCGGTTCAGGAAAGAGGACATGTCCCTGCTCCCGCTGGGGAGGGTCACCCGGTCCCCTGCAGAGCCACTGCAGTCCCCCTGCTTTGTGATCTCCGTCTCGGTGCTGTGTTTCGTCCTCCTTAGTCTTCCTGGTTGCCATCAGCCTGGTGACCTAGTGAAGACACTTTGCATATTCTCAGCCATGGCGGCTTTTCCACTGCTGTGGGCTCTTGGTTTTGTTTGGCTTCAGGGGCCCAGCATTGCTTCCTGGGCATGCTGCAACTCACCTGGGGGTGACCAGTGGGGTGGGCACCGGGATCAACCTATGGAGATGTAAGGGGGTGCTCTGGGAGGAGTACATCCCCCCTGTCTGCTCCTTGCAGTGGTCTGAACTGGGAAGGGACTCTCTGGGCTTCAGGGAAGGAGCGTCCCACTCCATGCTTACCCCACAGAGATGCAGCTCGGTGCTGCCTGGCCATGGCCAGTCCCTCAGCTCTGACGAAGAGCTTGTCACTGGGAGGAAAAGATTGCCCTTCACACATAATTATTCCTCACCTCTGGAGCCTTTTCATCTCTTATCGGTGGTGACCCCTGTTGGCTTGTTATCTCTCCCCAGCTATCCAACGGATCCGTAGACCTGTCATCGTGGGGAATGACCTTAACCTATTTATTCACCTCCACAAGATGCCATGTCTGCTCGGCCGGGCGCTCGCAGCGGGGCCGCAACAGCAGCACCCGGCCGCCCTCGTCCAGGAGCAGGGGATGCTGTGGCGGAGGTAATTACAACAGCCCGTTATGGTTCAGTGGGCACCTTCATTAATAAACCTCAGGTTTCAGAGGTGCCTAACTCGGCCATTCGAAACCACATCTGGCTGTAACTCTGCAGCTTGTCTAAGCTTTCAGCTCATCTCCGACTGCCTAAGCGGTTTACAGGACGAGCAGTAAACAAAGTCTGTTTTGTTGGGCTTTTGCGTGCTTTAAAGCAAAGAAAGCAAACACACGCTTGCTGGGCTAATCTCCTCAGTGCAGGGTGGGAAGCTGACAGCTCTGTCTTAGGTCATGTCAACGGGATTTTTATCTCTGATGTGGCTCAGACAATGAGCATGGAGATGGTCTCCCACCCACGTGCAGTCCTGGCTCGTGGCACTTGTCAGAGTGTCATTACTCTTTTGTGGCACCTTCAAATTAAATGAAGTTTAGTTGATCACTCTGTGTGTGTGGATGTCTCAGACTGTGTTCCCTCTGCTAATAACTTTTAGAACCACGGGCCAGTTCCAGCCTCATTAAGCTAAAGCCCCTAAAGAAATTATACTCCAATATTTTCCATGGCCATAGGCAGTGAGGAGCAGAAGAGATGTGCTGAGTGTCACACTGGGGCAGTGGGGCCCTTGCAGAGACACAGGATTTGGGCACAAGCTGAACAAGGAGCCCTGCTGCCTTTGATGCCCACGTACTGGTCTGCTCCTGTGGCTTTAGATCTTGGCTCAGCAGTGGGATCCATATTGGGGTCAGCTCATCAGGGTTGCTGCTGGGTGAATAAATTAACCTACAGCCCACATCACCTCTGAGCACTTAAACCTTTTGCTAGCACAAGCCCATGTTGGAGGGAAGATGGAGTTAAATTCCATGGGGGTGTAAGGAGAGGAGATGGGGTAAGGAGATGAGTCGGGAGATCAAAGGGAGTGGGTAGATGAACCTTCAACTATAATCAGCCCCACCCGCCAATAAAACATCCCCTCTAATAACCCACATCCCACCAGAGCTGTTGGGCAAGTGAATGCAAGCCCAGAGCTCCTCTGTGGGGGAGCTCTGGGACAGAGTTGGGCTGCCTGGCTGCACAGAGATTTGGATGTCCCTGAGCTGCTGGCGTGTGATGTCCAGCTGGCCCTGGATGAGCTGGACCCTGCTCAGCAGCCTCCCATAGCTCTGAGGTACAAGACCTCGTGGCGGTGTGGGGAGCCTGGCCAGCTCTGGCCCTGCCTGGGGAGATTCCAGCACTGGGGTTTGAAGCTAAGTCCTTGTGCTGGGTGCTTCCACGTCTAGCTGGAGGGAGCTGATGCCCATCCCTTGACACCACAGAGAAGCCACTCCTTCTCCTGCAGCCACCTTGCCTTCCCAGTACACCATCAGGAAGGCAATGGGCTTGGCATGGAGATGTTACCCAGCCATCCGAGGGAACAGCTTTGTGCTCAGCCAGCCTCAGATGAGCTGAGAGCTGTGGACAGGAGTGAAACCCCTCCTCAGCATCCCCAACCACTGCACCCCAGCCTGCAGGCCACCTCTGCGTTTCCCAGGTGCTGGGGGTGTTTTCCCACCCTGAGGAGCTGAAGGGGAGGTGGCAGCTTTGGCTGTGGGTTGCTGCCGAATTCGTTGGTGGATTGCTAATGATGTTTGCGAAAACCCTGAATTAAGACCACACATGAGAGTGAGGTGTGAGCGATGTGTCTTAGACCTTGAGGGTAGGCGGCAAAAATGCTTTTGCGCCTGACTCACCCTCTCGATGCTGCCTCTGGCTCACAATTACTGATTTTGATTCAGACAAAAGATTTATCTGCTTTCAAACACACGAAAAATGCTCATGTAAGCTGGTAGTGGAAAGAGGTGGCGGTGCTCCTAAGCTGTCCACAGCCCTGTGAAAGGCTTGGGCAGTGCACGATGCACTGGAACCAGCTTCCTCATCCCATAGCATGGTGCATGTACCATTGGCATAAGCCCCCAAGGCCAAAAAGGGTCTGGTCACCGTTGTCCCTGCACAGAACTGGCTGTGCTGGAGGGAATTTGCTCGTAAAATGTGACTTTTGCCACAAAAGCCATTTTTCTGCAGAGCTGCCTGGGCCAGCCTGGTCCCAGCTCTTTCTGTTTCCCTTGGCTCTGGGGACACCCTGCTGTCCCCAGGGATGCCTCTGACCCCTTCTCCCATGGCAGCTTTGGGGTTGAAGATGTCTCGTGAGCAGCACATTGGACCTGAAAGCATGTCTGCACGGTTCCTCTGCTCCAGAGCAATGGGTGCGGCACAGAGGGCCAGTCACGCAGAGCAAACATGGAAAGCGTGCTGAAGGAAGGCACCAGAGACTCTGACCCCCGTTAGTGGGGTAGATTAAACCAGAGCAGTGCCAGGGCTCTGCAGCGGGGCCAGCCCTGGGCTGTAAGCTCCCAGGGTGATGACAGAGGCTGCAAAAGCCTCGGCTGCTGCAACGATGCCACTCCCAGCAGTGCGATCCAAGGCCATGCAAGGCTGAATCCCCAGCCGTCCCCGGGACTGTGCCGCCTCCTGCCCTGCCCGTGCCCTCTCCGAATGCCCTGCCTGTGCCACCTTTCCCCCCCGCTGCTCTGCTCTGCTGGATGCTAAGTGGAAATTTCCCCCTGTGCCAAGTGTTAAATACTTATCAAGCTAATACAGCGTCTTCACGGAGGTGCGTACATGAGACAACATGTTACCGTAATTAACAAGCAGCTGGAGTTGGCACCAGGCTCCACTGCAGCTGCTCCTGGTGGCTTCCAGTGCCTTTCCCAGGGCTGTGGCTCTGCCTCCTCCCTACAAATAGCAGTGGGAAGAAGGTAGAGTGGGGGGGTCGATGCCTTGCAGGATCCTTTCTCGCTTTAGAGGGGATGGTTGTGGCTCCCAGCCCGTGGTCTGCAGACCAGGGGGCTATTTCTGATCTATATTAGATGACCTGGGGATGAGGAGCCACTCTGAGAAGTTTTCGGGTGCACCAATTTGGAGAGGTTTAAGGAAATCCACAGCTGGAGGAAAGTGAGTCACTGGGACTCAGTGGTTGGAGTGGTGGTTTTTCCCTCCCTGTTGATGTGGCTGCAGCAGCTCCCTTGGTTGGCTTTGCTTCAGGAATCACACTCATGTAGAGTCCCCTCCTCGGGCAGGGGTGGCTGAGTGCCGCTATGGTCTGTCAGACGGCTGCCAGGGGCCAGGACACTTCTGGTGGTATCAACACTGGAAAAAGATTGGGAAAGAGAGAGGGACTGGGTTTGCAAACCCAGCCTTTGGAAGGAAGGCTGCAGGGTGGGCTCTGGGTGGTGGGAACCATTTGCAGAGCTGATCATCTGGTTGACTGTATCTTCACAGCACCCTTTTATCTGGACCAGTATGGATTAGTTCACCCATCCATCCATTCATCCATGCATTCAGCTGTAAGCAGAGCCACTGCACAAAACCTCCCCATCCTTTTAAATTGCCTTGAGCTCCCTAACTTCCCCACCCCAGAGAAGTCATCTCAGCAGTAGATGTTTGCATCATGACCTACATTGCTATTGGGTATTAAATATATATTTTTTACTGTGCTATATACAGGCTTCCCACATGCAAATTGCTCTGAGTGAACCATTTATCTGGAAAATAAAGGTTATGTTCTCAAAAGGCATTTAGTTCCCTTTCTGAATGATTGAGCGAGTTTTCCACTGAGAAAACAAAGGTCTTTAACACAGTCCAAACCAATGACAGGGAAAAAGGTTCAGGTAAAACCCCTCCATTTATTTAACAGCTCCCCCTTCCTCATTCATATTTACAAGATAAAAGGGGCTCCATCAACCCATTAAAGTTGAAATACATGTCCTGTCTTCAAGGAAAGCAAATCCCATCTGGCATCCCTGGAGGAATATAACCTTAACTTCAGCTGAATGCCACATTAGGGTATCTTACAGATTCTGCCTGAGATTTACCTGCCTTAAAGGCAGATTTATTTTTGAAGTAAACAGGCTTATGTGACAAATCTCCTTCCATGAGCACTTTGGCGAGGAGGTGTATTTCCAACTCAGTGGTTACTCAGTTCTTCTGCCTCCTCTGCGGGGCAGGCTGAGGGGACAGTCACGCTGGGGGACCACTGGTCCCTGCCAAGGGCTGAGATGCAGGGCTCCATCCCCTGTCTCAGGAGCTGTGGGTGTGCCCAGCCTGCGCAGGTTTGGATCCCTCCTGCAAACCCAGCTCCCTGCCAGGACACTTCAGCCATGGATCTGAGTAGCTGCAGGCTGGGGTGGGAAGATCAGAGCCTGTATTGGCTTCACTTTCCCTATCTCGCAGCCTGTCCCGAGGGAGCCAGCGCAGCTCCCAGAGCAAAGGCATTGCCGACCGCCCCCGCGGCCACAGCCCCCCGCCTGGGCTCCAGACCTGCAGGGCATCGCATCGAGGGAGATGTTTTTAAGGAAAGGCAGATCTAGCATCTGCCAACATCACCGAGGCGCTGGCACTTGCCTGGGAAATGAGGAAGTTTTCCACAGTTGAGATTAGCGCAGCCCCATCCCAGTGCTGCCCATTTCCCTCCTCCTCCTCCTCCTCCTCTGCCTGAATGTCAACACTTATGAGCGTCTCCCTCACGTGTAACATAGCCTTGGGGACATCAGTGCTATTGCAAAGATCGTTCTAAAACTACCACCAGCGGCTGGGCACCAGAGGTCTGTTGGTGCCCTGGGCTCTGTGCAGCGGTAGATGGGGCTTGCCTGCCCGGCAGCACCCACGAGCTCCTGCCCAGTGGTCCAGCGCCTGCCTGGCTGGTGGCGGGGCAAGGGGCCGGCTCA
>NW_010391706.1:9468-13518 GCF_000710305.1 Buceros rhinoceros silvestris | reverse complement strand
TCCAGCGCCTTCCGGGCTGGTGGCGGGGCAAGGGGCCGGCTCAAGTGTTTCACTCACGGCCTCAGAAATGCATGGATTGAATTACTGGACAGTTCGTACCTCGCATCAGACATACCCTGGTGACTCCCTCCCGAATAACACCCTGCACATGCAGTTCTCTGGGGCAGCAAGAAGAAAGATGGCTCAGAGCAGAAATCACAGCCTGCTGCTGTCTGTTACAAGGCTTTCTAGGCATCAGAGTCATGGGGACCGAAGTGTTGTGCTGCTCATCTGAACAGGAAGCGTGTTTCTGTGAAGAGCTATGTTTGGTAGCAATCGTTTTATTATTATTGCTGGTTTTAGTGATATTCGTAAAAACAGTGAGGGTTTTGTTATTACTGAATTGTTCCCAAATCCTTCTAAATGTACATGGGAGTAGGACTTGGTGGTCCTTATGGGTCCCTTCCGACTCGAGATATTCTATGATTCTATACAATATTGTTTTTAAATGCCACGGGGTTAAAATATGAGAAGCCTGCGTGGGGTTTCCCCACTTCCTGAGCCTTCAGTCGCAGCTGCAGCCCTTCCTTCACACCCTGCTTCTTCGAAAACCATAAACCTGTGAGGGGGACCCTGATAAAAAACTGTCAGTGGGTTTTGAGCTCATGCGCAGGGGCTTTGGGGCCAGGGAAGGGCACGGCCAGCCTGCTGTCCTCTGTTACCAACTGGCAGATCATCGGGCTGTTGACGTACACGTTGTTCAGCCTGAGAACGAGAGGGCAAGTCAGCTGCAGGTGGGTGAAACCTATCTCCTCACTACTTAACTGGCCTGCCTGACTGGTTTTTTTATGATTAGTTTTTATTCTGTCTCCAGTTAGGCAATACACTTGCCTGTTAGAAATATCGCCCTGGGCTGCCAGCTCAGCGAAGGAGAAAAGTGGGTGTGTTACTGAGGGAGGATTCGCCTTCCTCCCTGGGGTGGGCACCTCTCCCCTTCCCCTCCCTGGGCTGCGTCCACCCACCCTTCCCTCGCTCTGATGAATCTCTGCCATTTGAGATGAGCATCCTTACAGGGGGTGTTCCATAAGGGTCACTCCCGACGTCCCCCTCCACAGGGCTCTCACACCCAGAGGGTCACTGGAGGCAGCTGCTGGACCAGAGTGGGTAAATTTAAGCCCAGATGGTAGTTTGGGATCATTAACCATCAAGGTGCCCCTGGGAAGAAGCAAAAGGTATTTGGGAAAATTTGCTAACAGACTCTAATGACTTAATAATCCCTGCTGGAGAGAGCGTGGCAGGTTATGTGAATGTCAAGTTTGTTTGCTTTGCCGAGAGCTGGCTGCTGGTTATATAACAGAGGGTGTGACCTCCTTCGAGGGGGGAAAAAAGGGAAGAAAAAGGAAAGCACGCGCTTGCTTCCACGCTGGGATGCGAGTAGGCAGGAGCACAGGGATAGGTGTTAGCTCGGAGCCCTGGCATCACTGGCAGCACTGGCTGGGCGCAGCCCTGCTTGAGCAAGCTGGGGAGTCCAGAGCAGCTCTCTCTGCTCATCGCTTTGGGATGGGGAGAGGGGCAGGGTTGGGGGCTCACAGCACGGCCAGGGATGGATCAGGGTCCACCCGGAGCAAAGGGTATCAGGGCAGGGTCGCTGGAAATGCTGCTGCCAGCAAAAGCAACCAAGACCCCAAGTAGCACGAGGGTCTGATGTGCCGGTGTGTTGCCAGATCATAATTCCTGATTTAATTCCTGATTTGGGGAGGCAGGATGAAGAAGGTTCTTCTGGGTGGTCCTCAGAGGTGATGGTTGAAGTAGCTCTGAGCTTCCAGCTGATGAAAGGGAGTGTTTGGCCTTGGCTTGCAGCAGGAGTCGGGAGGGGGACTGGTGTCCTAAGAGCTTTGGCTCCTCTCAGCCAAGGCTGCCCAGAGAGGGAAAGCAGTCCCATTTTGGGGATGCTGTTGGGAATGCTTCTACTTCACTTGGCTAAGAGTGTTCATGTCTGAGAGAGGTTCATGGTTTGCTGAATACTGGGGGCTTTCCTTGAAGACAAAGGAAAGTCAACGTGGTTTTAAACATGTGGCGTGGTTTTAAACATGTTTCGCATTAGTTGGTGCAAGCCACGGCACCAGTATAGCCTGACCCACTCCCCATTGGGGTCTGACATCTGACATCTTGCTCAGAAGCCGAAACAAGGCAGACGAGTGCTGGACCCTGCTCCCTGCAGCTGAGCTGGGGTGGATGGGGAACGTCAGCCCTTTCCCCATGAAAGCAAGCGCCCGGGCTCCTGGGGTGCTGCTGCCTTGCAGCCCCAGCGCTGCTCCTCAAGCTGCGACTTGCCTGCCATCAATACTGTTTAAACAAGCACATTCGCAGACATAGCTCTAGGCCAAGTTGTGGGGCAGCCGGCAAGGAGCAGCCGCAGCCTGGCTCCAGACCCTTCTGCGGGAGGTCTGGGTGGCGGGCGCGTGGGTGCCAATGCATCACTTGCCAGCCGTGGCTCTGCCCGAGGGCTTTGCTCCGCACCTGTGGCCACTTTGAACCCAAGCCACAGCTGAGAGATGCCAGTGGGTGGGCAGAAAATGCGGGAGTGCTGGAGCTCAACCCGTTTGTATGACCACTCCTCAGTCCTTGCTTTTGGGGCAGGTTGCGCATCCCAGTAGAGATGCAATCCCTTGCACCCGTGGGTCCTCCAAGTGAAACACAGCTGCAATATCAGGCTGGATCTTCTCCCTCCTGCTTTCTGTCTGTTTTCCCAGGCTGATGGGCTGCAAGCAATTCGGGGATGATGAAAAGGGTGATGACCTGAGGCAGCAGCTCCTCCAGAGGCACCCATGCACAGCACCCAGCTTTGCTGCTGGCAAGCCACTGCAATTGTGAGGAAATGTGCAGCTGGCTCTGGGAGAGCGTGAAACACGCTTCTCTGAAAAAGAAGGGAAAAAAAGACAGACAGAAAAAAAGAAAAAAGGAAAAGGCTTCTGAAGCTTAGAGCTGGATATTTATACACTTGACATAAAGGATATTTCTGCATTGAAGTAATAAGCGTGACTCAGTAAACCAATGGGGAAAGGGTGTTCCCTTTGCAGCAAAACCTCAAAAGATCAAAGAACTTCTTGAGCGGTTTAACATTTCGAATGTTAAATGAATCGGGTTCCCCTCCCTCTCCCCTTCACTCCTGCCTTCAAGTTTTGAAAAATAAATGGTTTGATTTTAGCTCAGAAGGGAGCGTTTTGGCAGCTCTAGGAAAGCGTGGTGCTGGCCGGTCTGGAGCATGAAGGTCACAGGCATGTGTGTGCTCAGGTGTGCAAGACCTGGCCACTCGCTCAGAGGACATCAGCCCTGCTCGGGACAGGGACATGCAGCAGCCTCGGGGCTTCCCCTTCCCGTTACAGAAACTGGCTTTTCCCTTGCTGTCACTTTCCAGACCCACTCCTGCTCCAGCCTCTGTCTTACTTCAGGACCTTCCTGAGCACCTGCCAGCGTACCACTGAGGAGGAGGACGATCCTGTTTTGGAACTGCAGCTTGCCGATACCAAGGTCCTGCAAATGATAGCCCGGTGAGCTCTGGCAGACCCTGTAGCTGTACGTGGCCGAAGGATAGGTCCAGGCAGAGTGAGGCCACTGGGTACCAGGAAGAGTTTCCCAGCATGCCATGCCTCTGTGCTCTGCCCACCACTGCCCACTGGGATGGGCTGACTCCAGGCTTTAGGCAAAGCTGAGCATCGCTAGATTTCAGAGAGGTTTTCCCTTGGGAGTAGCAGATCCCAATATTTTTGTGCGTATACCCAGCAGTGGGGAGATGTTAGGGGCTGGTCCCTGGCCCCAGCCTGCACCCAGTGATGTCAGTGGGGATGCAGTGGTGGATGTTCACCAGGGAGAGATCGAGCCTTGTCAGCGGCTCTCGGACACATGTGCATTTCTGGGATCAATAGGCTGGAGTAATATATTGCGCCGAGATAACAAATCACTCAGCTTATTGGGTCTTAATTAAGCCTCTTTTATCTCCATGACAGCCACACACCTGGACTATTGCCCTGGCAAACCGTAGCTGTGGCCGAGCCGTAGGGACGCCGCGCC
>NW_010391706.1:5587-9385 GCF_000710305.1 Buceros rhinoceros silvestris | reverse complement strand
CGCCGGAGCCGGGGTATTGATGAGCCTCTGCTGGGTGGAATTACCTCATTGTGTTTGCAGCGCTTGGGGCCATCCATCTCCCAGCTCCCCCACCCCTACACCCCAGCACCCAGCGCAGCGGCCACTGCCCTCTCCCCCCAGCATCTTGTGGGCAGGGGAAGGGGACGGGGCAGGGACTCCCCCCAAGTGGGGTTAGCCTGGGTGCAGATAGACGAGCTGGGAGAAAGCTGCCCCGTTTGGCCCCCTGGGTAATAGATACAGTTGTTATAGTCCCTGACAGCGCGAAATGAAGACCTACATCACCATAACGTATTGTCAGCCTGCAAGCACACTGCGGCCCCCGAGATGAATGAATGCAATATCTCTGCGTACGAGGGGGAAGGAAGGGAAGGGAGTTTCGCCGCTGCTGCCGGCCTCTAGGCTAGAAGGCAGAGCCACCGCTTGGTGCAGCTGGAGAAGAAAAGGCATTTTTTATGTGCGATGCAGAGGTTGAGGGTGTCCGATCTCCGCGGAGCCTGTGACAGATACACTCCATGAAGGGGAGTGCTTAACGAACGACTGAAATGCTCCCGTGATGAGTTCATCCAGCAATGAAGTAATCTTGCCACTGTGTCCCTGCCAGCTGAGGCAGCAGGGCAATTTACTGCTCCGGGGCTAGACGGATCAACGCCGATCCCGGCTTGTGTAGCCGAAGAACAGAGGAGAACCAGCCGCACTGGAAATGTACATGAAAACAGGAATCTACCACATGTCTCGCATCGAGCTATTCAAAAGTAGGACAGTTTTTACTCTGAAGTGAGACTGCTGGTGTACTGACATGGAGTGAAATAATGAGAGCTGGGAGTTGCAAGCTGAGAAGCTGAGTCCTGCAGGACTCCTCTGCTTCTCTAGCAGCCACCCTTCTTTAGGTTGATATTTAAGTCCTTCTCCGTCTTGGATGCTGGCACAGTGCAGCAAGAGGCAGCCCTTCATCTCTGCTTCACACCCCAGCACCTGGGGCAGGCTGACACTAGCGCTTCCGACACCAGCAATGGCTGGAAACTAGGCAGATATTCCCGAGTTCAGCTCCCAGCGTGGCCATAGGCTTGTTTTGTGACCACAGGCAAAACTTGCTTCTTATTTCTTCCTTTCCTGGAGTATAAAATGGTGATGGCCACGTCCAATCTCTCTCAATGATTTTGGATTCCTGCGACAGCAGTTGCAGGCGCTGAGTGGGGAGCATGCCGCAGCACGGCAGGTAGCGCCTGTTTGCAAACAGTCACTTAAAACAAGAAAACAAGGTTCTGTGCTGGATGATAAGCAGCCCATAATTCATCTTAGTGTTAAACAGAGTCCAAAGTACTCACGTTACACAAAATCCAACTGACAGGCCACACCCTTCTACCGTTCCTGAGTTTTCACCACTATTTACAGGTTTTTGGATAAACATGAGGAAGTTGATACAGGAATGGCCAGATCCCGTAAGCTGTTGGTAAAACCTCCCTCTGCAGACTAGTTCATCTGGGGCACATGAGGTCATCAAAGCCATTCACAACTGGGGCCCCGAATGATGAGCCCGTTCTTGGTTGCTCATGACCCTTTGCTCAGGTAGGACGGGATTCCCCTCCACACCGTGGCAGTTTGGTTTTGGGGCTGTGCTCAGCCTTCAGTTTCACCTCCCCAAACCCCTCCTCTGGAGCACTGGAAGGGTGGTGAGGTGGCAGCGTGTGATGGGCAGGAGCTAAGGAGGGCAAAGTCCAGCCCGATCAGCTCAAAGAGCAAGATCAGCCATTGATGCCCAAAGCGGTGACATTCTGACCAGGAGGTGCAAACCCAACAGCCTTCCTGTCACGGCACAGGTCTCTGCCAGCTTCTCACACAAATGTTTTCTAGCCTTGTATCATAAACAGCCAGTGAGCAACACTTGATGTTATTGCATTTGGCACCACGCACGTGGCCACCGCGCGGTTTTTGGCATCTCCCTCTCTTTGCTACCAAACTCCTGGCTCTCCCCAAGCACGGGTGGCTGCCAGAGGGACGCAGCTCTGTTCTTGTACTTGGTCATTATTGTTGCTCCGAGATTTTTCTCTGAAAGGCTAGGCCAGCCCTCGCGCTGGTGTTCAGAGCCCGTCTCCGTCGCTGATATATGATGCCCTTGTAATCTCCAGTGACATAAATTTCGCTCCTGTTTGTCTCCCCGTGTCATATCCTTCTCGTGCCGTGTCTGTTATTGTGTCTAGTGTTGCGGTTGTGTTTCAGCATTTTCCGTTGTTTGTCTTCTTCACCTGAGGACGTCCATTATGGGATGTAACAGCTTTAACAGCTTATAAATAGGAGACTGGAGTTTTTATGCTTCAAGGAGTACTGCTTATGGCAGCCACTATTCAAGAGTGGCATTTGCCAGTACTTAGTGCCCAAACAGGCATTTTCTATCCAAACTGTCCTTTAAGTCTCGCTCGTGTAAAGCTGTTGACCCTTACCAGAGGTCAGGTTTGTACCTGCTGGGATTTGAAGCTGGTGTGAGTGAGCTGGTGGTAGCCGGGCCAGAGCCTGGTGTGAACAGTGGCTCCTCTCTGCTCCCAGCACTGTGTTGAGTTTGTCCCTGTCCCCACTGCTAATCAGCAGCTGCGAACCAGAGCTTGAGGTGTCTGGCTTCACCGGTGTCCTCCCAAAATACTGCTCTGTGCACTGGAGTGCCTGGAGGCAGCTAGAGCCAAGGCTTGGCCTCTGGAAGCAGTTGTTGGACTTCTCCTCATCAGCACCTCTTCCAGAGCAGAGTGCTGTGCAACCAGGGTCTAATTAAGTGGGCTAATCTGAAGGAGGTACTACATCTCCATGGAAAACTGCTTCAGTTTAGCTTCTCTGAATAATAAACAAAGCACTTGGGCAGATGATAGGGCATTTAAGTGTTTACTCTTCAGAGCATTAAGTGTTAAATTTGTTTTTAGCTCCCTTATGAAAAGCCCTCACAGAGTAAAAGCACACAAGGGTCTCAGCCATCCCTTGCAGCTCTCCTCCCAGCCTGCTGCATCCAGTGCAGAGCCCGGCTGTGCAGCTGCCCCAGGGGGCCAGCCAGAAGCACCAATCACTCATACCACCAGGACCCACTGAGGTTTACTCTGCTGGCGAGGAGCAGGGGATACGCCAGAGCCAAGCCCTGGATCCACCCCCAGGGATGCTGTGCACGGGGCCAGCGCGGGCAGGGGGCTGTCTTCAGTTAGCCCAAACTAAGATGGGCAGCCACTTATGTTTTAATCAATTCTGTCAATCACTTAGTGTAATAAACTCTCTAAATGGAAAAGATAGAGACAAAAACCTCCAAGTGAGTCAGAGCACAGAGCTTATTTCTCCTGCCTTCTCTCCTTGCTGTGCCATGGCTGTTTCAGTGGCTGCTGCTCAGGCTTGGGATGCGGGACCTGAGTAGGATTCAGCCAGGGGAACCTGGAAAAGGAGAAAAAAAAGGTGCCAGGATGGCTGCTGTGCAATCGCAGGTGTGTCCCGCCCGGCGTGAGGCTGCTCACATCTGGGCACTTCTGCCTGCTCAGCCCAAAGACCACGTAGGGAGGGCGTCAGGGCTGACCTCACTGCTGGAGCTATAGAAACGGAGCACAAAACCAACAAAACAACTTTCCATTTCTAAAGCTTCAAGGAGTTTGCACCCCACCATGCCAGGACAAAGGGAGAATTAGCAGCCAGCAAAGAGAAAAACAACACAAAGCCACATCACGGTGTCAAGAAGGCAAAAAGCCTTTTCTCTTCTTGAAGCACTGGTACGGCTTAAACGGCTCTTGTTCCCGATGCGGAGCCCGATGCGGTTCA
>NW_010391706.1:1304-5476 GCF_000710305.1 Buceros rhinoceros silvestris | reverse complement strand
ATCTGTGTGAGCCCGAGCTGAGCTCTCCCTACTGCTGCTTCAGCTGGGATTTTTTTAAACCCATTTTGACACATCAAAACCGATGCAGGATGACTCAGAAGTTTTCAGAGGGAGCTTTCTGCCTGCAGAAAGGGAAGGAGGGAGCGCGCACATATTTAGCATCAGCAGCCTCCTTTAAAGTGACCTTTTTTCAAGAATACTTTGGTTGAGGCGAATTTGGGATGTGCTTGAACACGCTTCCTGTCCACATCATGGATTCAATTACAACACAACACTTTGCAGATTTCTGTTAAATTTTAACTCGTTTCACATGGGTTGCGTGAACTTTGCCTGACATTTGGAAGCAGGCAACTTGTGTCATCAGGTTACACTCACACTTATCTCTGCAAACATATCCTTGTACCCAGACCAGCACCGGCGCAGCCGCCTCGGCCGCGGATGGCATTAATTGAACCTGAAATGTGCTTTCCTCCAGCGTTATGCTCCCGCCTTCTCACAGAGCGATGTGTGTGACCCTGTACCCAGGCCGGCAAGCTCAGCAGCAGCAAACGTGGTGGCCACGTGCGTGGGCATGTGCGTGGGGTGGTCAGCATCTGGGGACAGGGACAGCGGATGGATGAGGGGCAATGAGCGATGGGTGTGTGGCCTTGCTGTGCGATTTTGGGGAAGAGCAATGCTGGAGCCATGAGAAGGGTAAGACTTTGAGACGATCCTATTCCCCCCCATCCCCTCCAGCCTCTATATTGCAGGGGCGCATCTGCACCTTCTCTGATGCATCTTCTGGTGCACCTTCACTGCAGAGAAGACAAGTGGGTGCTGCTGGTGGCCCCAAACCACATCTCCAAGGGAATCCCACAGGTCCATGGCAGCAGGAGTGGAGAAGGGCCCCTCTCCTGTCCCCAAAGCCTGGCAAGGACAGCATGGCGACTCTTGCAGGACCAGCCAGCTGTGCTGGCCGTGCCCTGCTTTCCCCCATCACACCGAGCCATGAAAACCCACTGCTAAATATCTCCTTTAAGATGCAGGTCCTTGAGATGGCTGAAAAATCAGACCTGATCAAAGCCCGGCTTCTCTCCTGTTGCTGGGGGTTGGCAGGGGAAGGGGGAAATATTAAAATCCCAAGATCAGTCAGTCACTGGTTCTTACTTCAGCTGCAAGAAGTGACCGGCTCTGCTGATCAAAGGCCTCACCACTGTTGTTTTAAAGGTGACATTAACATTTAAGGAGCTTTTGAAAGCTCTGGCTTGCAATAAAAAGCCAGACACCCAGTCACAGAGCAGCTCCAACCCAAGTTTAATGATAATGAAACAGCCTTTTGTTCTTAAACTCGAAGAAGAACCACAAACCTATTTAGAGCGTTTATACTGAAGGCTGTGAAGCCTTTTACACATAATCCAGCAAACCGGTACCTGCAAGCTGTGGTGTTACCCAATGATCTCCACAATGTGCAGAGCAGCCTTTGGTGCACGCTCCTCTCCTCAGCTTGCAGGCACAACCACCACATTTCCTTCTGATGATGCCAGGCTTTGACCAGGGCTGTAAGCTCTGTGTGGATGCCTCTGCCGGGTCGTGAGCTGCTGCCAAGCTGTGCCACTGGCCTGGGACTCGTGAGCTTGTCCCCAGACAGGGTGGCACAGCACGGTTTGGCAAGGCTTGGCATGGCATGCTTTGGCACAGCATGACATGTTTTGGCACAGCATGGCACAGCCCTGATGCTCATCCCATTCAGGACATGCTCCAGCTTGGAGCCTCCTGCACCAGAACAACCATATTTTAGTGCCCAGCTCATGTATGCCATTAGCACAGCAGGCACCAAACCTCTGTTTAGGGCAGCTGAAATCACCTCTTTTCCTTCCTCCTTCCTCACTGCAGCCCCATGTCGCTCCCTGCACCCACCGAACTCACTTTGGACTAATGCCTGCTGCTGCTGAGGACCTGGATGGTCAGGACCACCGCTCCCCTCTGCTCTCAGAGGCGGATCTCCAGAGAGCTGGATGCATTTCAGCAGCGCGGTGCGGGAAGCCATGCACACAGTGCTGGGGGTCAGTGCACAGGACGACCAGCCTTCGCCCAGGGCTTCGCTTATAAATAGCCTGGAAACAAGAGCTGGGTAGGTAGCAGCCACGGCCGGGGAAGAAAATCCTCCTCTCCTCACACTGGTTCTGGCTGTCTTGTCTCTCACTGGAAAGATCTTTGCTTTACAGCTCCTGGCCCTGCGTCAGCTGCTGTATTTCACCTTGCAGGTCTAATAAGGGCAATTTCATGCACATTCTTTATCACAAGCAATTGGAAATATCAAGCAAATTCCCTCATTCCGCAAAGTCCTGGAGAGCCTCTGCTCTACTGTACAAACATGTTTTTATGCCAGTGTGTTACATCAAAGATCTTTGTTTACTCCTCCCCACCCTCCTGGTTGTGGTAAATAGCAGAGGGTCCTGATACATTCCCCGAGCACCAAAACAACCAGGGAGTGTAGCAGGGGCAGAAAAGCCAGGTTTGTTCATTTGGTATCTCAGGGGCTCGGGCCTGGCAGGTCAGAGGTCCCAGCAGAAGGCGTGGAGGATCGATACCCTGTGATGCTGCTCCAGCATTGTTGTCCAAGTGGGAATTCTCTCTCCTGCCTCATGCAGTGATGACCCAGTACTATTTTTTCTGTTTTCCAGAGGGATGTATAGGCATCCCGCTCCAAGACCGTGCCCCAGCTACTGCCCTCTACCTCTCTCATCCAGCTGAGAGCTGGGATGCTCTCTGAGCTGGGATGATCTCAGAGCTGGGATGATCTCAGAGCTGGGATGCTTTCCAAGCCAGGATACCCTCTGAGCTGGGATGCTCTCAGAGCTAGGATGCTCTCCAAACTGGGATGCTCTCAGCATGGTGGTCATTGTCTTGGAGCCTGAGCAGGGAGCATGGATCTCCCCTTTGATTTCTGAGGGCATGGATATCCAAATAAATGAGCAATGGGAATGCACGGGGGTGGGGAAGGCAGGCAGTGGAGAGCTGGCGGGCTGGAAGTGTCCCAGACCCAGGGAACAGATGCAACTCATAACGTTAATGAGGGGTTTTTTTCTTTTCCCTCCCCAAAGGCACTGCACTCTTGAGAACGGGGGGCTTTCTATCCCATGGCAACACCAAGCGGGGAAAAAATGGGCCTGGCTTTTATTTCATTTTTTTGTCCCTTACAGGAATCGCAGGCAAACAAAAGCCCTGAACAGATTTATCATTTTTCTTTCTCCCCCACCCCCTCCTTTTCTTTCCTTTTATATTTTTTTAAAATAGGGTTAGAGCAAGATGGATGGTTCCCCAGGCCCAGGGAATGAGCAGATCGAGGCAACCCTGTCGTCTCTGGCATCCCATTAAGCCAAGCTCTGGGAGGAGGCTGCCGTAAGACTTATTACATTTGCCCCAGACCGGATCCAAAACACTGGCACTGGTGCTGGGCTGCCCTGGTTTGGCCATCTGAGTCCCCCCTCGCCATCCTCCCCAGTGCCACCGCCAGCACGTCCCCCACATCCCCTCCCCGGGGTCCCAATCCAGCCCTGCTCTTGCCCCCCACATCAGCTTGGGAAGCGCCTTCATCCGTTCTTGTCAGCTGAGGCCGATTTGTCACCAGCGGGGTGACAAGCGGTTGTATGGCTCTGTCAGCCCATCGCTGCTGCGGGCTGGGCCCCGCACGGCAAAGCCAAGGGTCCCCCCCAAGAAGGGGGCTGGGGGCAGTAGCGGGGGGGCATGGTCAGCTCTCGACCTACCCCTGACCCGGGGGCTCCTGTGGCTGAAGAAATGACAGCAAAGGAGGGGAAACACAAAGGGAAAAAGAGGGGGAAAAGGAAAAAAAGGAGATGCAAAAATAATTTGAGCGCCATGGGGTCTGCTGCCGGGGGGGTGCATAGGGGCAGGCTCAGCCAGCGGGCAGGCAGGGAGGATGCTGCCCCCTCCCCGCTGCCCACCAGCACCATGTTAGCACCGTTATTTCCACTTTAATACTTTACAAGGATTTTAAACCCTTCTGTAGTCCGAGTTTGTTCTCAGCAATAAATTTTGAATAGCTTATAAATTATGGACACAACGCGGTGCCTCTGTCTGGGAGGAAGGGCCAGACGCAGCTGGCTCTTACGGTGGTGTAAAGCCGGTGTGGCATTGCTGGCAGTGAGGCTGGCCGGGGGGCGGTGCCCGCG
>NW_010391706.1:0-1189 GCF_000710305.1 Buceros rhinoceros silvestris | reverse complement strand
TGGACCCGGCCCGCTGTGCCTGGATCTAACATTACCCTGACGCTAGTATCATATCGCAGAGCAAAGCACAGTCACGTCTGCTTCACACCTCCCGATAATAATCACCCAGGATGCAAAAATCACAGGGCAGAGTTACAGCCTCTCTCCACACGGATGTATGTGTATCTACAGATAGAGGTATAGAGATGTATAGATATATATAGCCACAAGCACAAGCATTTGTAGGCACAAAGAATACGCTTACGCTCAGGACGAGCGGGGTCAGCTTGCCCATCTCCCAGTGACAGTCATGCCCCCGTGTCCCGGCTCCTGACCAAACACATCCCAGCCACGGCACAGGGGACTCCAGCGAAAATCCCTGCAAACCAGCAGCTCCAGCTCTGGTGGAAACACCTCACGGCTGCCTGCTCCGCTCTTGGCTCTGGGGCTGGGAGGGGATTGGCGCCGAGAAAAAGCCTGGCTGGAAGAGATGATTTCATCCGCCTGGTGAGGAAACCGTTCTGAAAGCCACAGGGGTGTATGCAATGGGCCTTCCCTACCTTTTCCCTGGCACACCGTAGCAAGCCGATAATTAGGTTACAGCATTGCTCCGGCTTTATTTCAGTGCACTGATGTCCAATAAATGCGGATGAAGTTCGTGTGTGCGCCTGCAGTATATAACGGCTGTAGGAAAATGGCCAGTTTTCACTACATTAATCCATAAAGCAGGCCATGCTGGCCTGGCCCTTTACCTCCCTTGTTATTTCTATTTATTAGTAATATTGATGTTTCAACCAGGGATCAGGACCCTATCGAGCCAACTTTAATATCAGGAAAGATTTAGCAGGAGAGAGCTCTGTAATGAAACAGCAATCCCACTGCCGAGCTCTTACGTAGCGCAGCTCGCAAACACTAATATTATTTGTGATGTTTTACTTTGCATTTCACTTCTGTGGCAAACCCAGCACCTCTGATTCCCCTGGCTTGGCCATGCAAATCTGCACCCTCGTTGGTGGGTTATTAAAAAACCTTGTCAGGACCAAAAATTAAAGAGGTTTAAGTGAAGAGCCGGGCCAGGTACCCAGCTGGGGTAATTCGGTGCTGCTGAGCTCTGCCAATTGCCCGTGGTGGGAGGTCTGGCAGGGCTGCCAGTGCAGCGGGGCTGGGACAGCCTATCGCCCACATGGAGCTTGCTCCACACACCGGTGGG
>NW_010391705.1:0-10287 GCF_000710305.1 Buceros rhinoceros silvestris | reverse complement strand
TGGCCACCCTGTAAGGAGGGTGAGAGCCGCCATCTCCGCACCCGAGCAGGGGGAAATGGAGCTCCCTGACCCCATGTCACCCTGTAAGCAGGGGAGGGCTCTTTCCTTTCCTTGCCCTTCCCTTCTCTCCTGCGGCCCTGGCGGCTTCCTGCCTGCTGGAGGCCTGGATGGCATGACCTCCTGTCCTCGGGGTATACAGCTCCACCGGCCTGGCCCTCCCTTGGTATGGGGAGCTCCACCCACACCAGGGCCAGCCCCCGCCTCAGCCTTCCTAGCCATGCCTGGGGCTCCTCCAGTCCCAGCCCACAGCTGCACCCACAGCCCCGGACACCTGCTGTGTAAACTGTTCCCGGGACTCTCTAACAACTGCTGTCCCAGTGGACGACATACTTGAATCACCATCATCATCCACTGATTGTCGTCATCATCGTCTAGTCATAGTCACTGACTCACTCTCTTCAGATGACAAATCACTTCTGCTGAGACTGACTGGGGGACACACAGTTACAGATGCTGGAACAGACGATAAGTTACATTGATGGCCCATCGACCAGTGAAATCATCAAGCCATCAGTCACCGTGTAGTCAATGTGACCGTCACCAACATGTAGACTCGTTGGTCAACCTGTTGACCCACTGGTCACCCACCCATTGGTCACCCACACACTGACCTGCTGGTCACCGTTTTGTTCACCCGAGGGTCACTGTTTCAATGACCCAATGGACAGCGACCCACCCATTGCAGTTTCTTCGACCATTGGGTCAGTGCCTCAGTGGTTGCGTTTCGACGACCAGCCAGTCACTGACCCACTGAGCAACATTTTGTTATCATGCCAATCAGCCACCCGACAGCTGCTGTTTCGATGCCCCGTGGCTCAGTGACCAGGCAGTTGCCATTTTGGGTACGCGACGCTCGCCACCACGCCAGCAGCCTTTCGATGACCCACGGGTCAGCAACCTGCCGGCGCCCATTTCAGTGATCTGCAGGTCAGAGACACACTGGTGGTTGTTTCGCCGACAGGCCCATTGTGGTCCCACTGGCTGCTGTGTTGATGACACGCAGGGCAGCCACCTGCCAGCAGCCATTTCAGCAACGGGCCCAAAGATGCCTTGCTGCCCGCTGTTTCAATGACCCATGGGTCGGTGCCCCACCGGCGGCAGTTTGGAAGCCACCCCCGCCACCTCCCAGACGGTCGCCGTTTCGATGACCCTGCGGACGAACTTTCAGCGACCCGCTGGCAGACTTTTCGGCACTGACCCAGCCACCTCCTGGACGGCCACCGTTTCGATAATTTGCTCCTATAGTGTCCGTAGTTGTGACTTGTGTGACCTGCAGTGCAGAGAGGATGACTTAGATGGGGACGAAGTCTTTAGTATCAAACTACCCTGCATGTGGTTGTGGTTGGACAGAAGTAGCTCCTGCCCTTCCTCACACTGCAGCGTGCATTCAAAGCTCTTTAGATATGAGTCCTATTGCATATGTCATGGTAGGTGAGATTTAAATAACAGATTTTGCTCACAGACCTTTGCACACTGGCAAAAGTGCTCCAGTGTTGAAGCAATGAATTGCCATCTATAAAAGCGCAATCTTCAGAGGTGACCTCCACACCCCTGGCACCAGCCCACATTAATCCACTTAAAAGCAGCATTTTCGTTTGGCTTTATGGGTTTCTGGTAAGCTTGACACTGGAGGAGGTGAGGACCAGAGAGAGAAGAGAGAAAAAAAGGGAGGGGGTTAGATTTGCTGAAGAGATGTTTTTTGTTTTGGTTTGTTTTTTTCCAAATTTGAAAGCTCAGATCTCTGTGCCCTCTTTGAACCATTTTGTTGAAAGACATTTAACTGCTTTTGTTCTTTTTGCGTGGAAATTTAGTATATACCATAAGCTTCTGGGTTACAAAAGATGCTCAGGCACTCACAGAAACTGCTAGCAGCGAACTCCTGGAGCTCTGGCTCCTGCCCCTCTGAGCTCCCAGCAGTTCCTTTTCTTGCCACAATTTCCCTCTGTATATGGTGGAGATCCCTCTCATTAAAGGGGACTTTGGCATCACCGCAGCCATGGGACTGATAATTTTTCACCTATAAAATAAAACTATTTCCAGTGGAAGGGTGTAATTTGTGTGCTGGCATGCTAGAAAGATTTCTTGCTGCCCAGAACTGTCTTGTCGTGGGACAGAGAAATTCAGCAGTTCCAGGCCTATTATTTCAAGCTGGTTATTTTCATGCCTGGCAGCCAGCACTCCCTCAAGTTCACCTTAACCTCCAGCATAACACCCAGATGGGTCTGGAAATGACCTGCTTTTTAGGTCACTGATGCCCATTTGATGCTGACTCTGCAAACCGTGTTTTCTCTCTTTCTGAGATAAGAGGAACAGAGTTTCTATGCTCTGACTTCTCCCCCACTGTGTTACGAGGCTGTGCTCAGTACCCTGAGCTGCTCTGTGAAGCCAGGAAGTGAGAGCAATTACTTGAGCCGTATGCTAGAGACCTGCTCACCCTTCTGAATCCCAGGGGTAGTTCGCAAACCCTTCACCACCAGAGTCTGGACTCTCCATCGCTGTCCTGCTCTGCAGTTGTTTCTGACGTGTCACATCTCTGAATGCTGCCACAGGATCTGAAGGGTAGTCTTTTAAGCATATTTTTTGCTGGTGAAAATAGAGTAGGGGGTTGGTTTTAATTTTTAAATGAAGGTGTGTTATGTTACCCTGTAAATACTACTCTGACCATAAGAGATAAGAAAACCTTGACGGTCTGGGAAAGGAATGAGAAGAATTTAAACTACAGGTCAGCAGTCTGCAAAAACAGACAGGAGGAGACAAAGCAGAAGAAGAAAAGACGAGCTAAACTGTCTGAAGACGAGTAGAAATCAGCATCAAACGCAATAAATTCTGATAACACGGTTTCTTTGCCAATTAGACACCATATATGGGAGGGTTCCCATGAAAATCTTCAAACGCTGTTTCTTCTGAAATCGGTAGGATATGCCATACAGTCTGCAAAAACAGACAGGAGGAGACAAAGCAGAAGAAGAAAAGACGAGCTAAACTGTCTGAAGACGAGTAGAAATCAGCATCAAACGCAATAAATTCTGATAACACGGTTTCTTTGCCAATTAGACACCATATATGGGAGGGTTCCCATGAAAATCTTCAAACGCTGTTTCTTCTGAAATCGGTAGGATATGCCATACTCCATGAAATAGATCTTCTTAATCATGTTTAGAAATAGAATGGATGTGTGTGATTGTTAAGGGAAATAATGAATATGCATGTAATCGGGGGATATAAGCTTTGGCTGGGGCAGCATACGGGGTGCGAGATTTGAGGAAGATACTCCCCTTGCATCCACCACTGATAAGATAAAGAAAATGCTGCTTCTTAATGCTCCATTGGTGTTAAGGAGCTTTTCTTGCGAATTGTCAGTAACAGGTACGCTGGTTCTTCGGGTAATAATTTTGCCTAAATTCTAGAAGCAGGGTTTAGAAATGGTTTATCTATTTACAACCCAGTGAAGTAACTGCTTAAGATCTACATTTTTTTTTTCTGCAGGAAACAGATCAACCTCATCTTCTGTGTGATCGGTTTCTCAAAACTTTCACAAAAGTCCCTTTCTGTAGTTCTTGAGCAGTGCGAGTAGTTTTTAGAGTAGGCTTTTAAATATTTTTCAGCCTACTTGACCCAAAACTGTATGTGGGATTGCATTACAGGGGTTAAAACCCCTCCTTAGTCCTCCTTACTTCTTCATACGCCTAAGGATTTATCTAGCTCTGATCTTAACATCCTTTGCAGAGACTCTGCTTTCCCAAACGCAGCTCCCCTGCTATAGGCATGGCCCAAATCCCTCTGTCCTTCTCCTCCCTGTTGGAGTAAGCAGAGTTATTTTGGAAAAAATATGTACTTGGCCTTTCTGAAGCTAAATAAATGAATTGACTGAGAGGGGGAGGCAAGAAGGGAGAGGAGCACCCACCACTCCCTAGCACTGCATACCCTGGAATGCCCCCAGTTTCTGACCCCTGCCTGCACCCAAGGACACCTTGGTAGTTATGAAAGAGGAGGGATGTGTGATGGCACCATAGTGTGTGTGATCCAGATGTGGATCCTCAAGCATGTTCAGAGAGGGGCTACAAAGCTGGTGAAGGGTCTGGAGAGCAAGTCCTATGAGGAGCAGCTGAAGGAAGTGGGGTTGTTTAGCCTGGAGAAAAGGAGGCTCAGGGGAGACCTTATTGCTCTCTACAACTACCTGAAAGGAGATTGTAGAGAGGTGGACGCTGATCTCTTCTCCCACATAACAAGTGACAGGATGAGAGGAAATGGCCTTAAGTTGCACCAGGGAAGATCTAGGTTGGATATCAGGAAGAACTTCTTTACAGAAAGGGTTGTAAAGCATCAGAACAGGCTGCCCAGGGATGTGTTGGAGTCCCCATACCCGGAAGTATTTAAAAGACGTGTGGGTGTGGTAGTGAGGGACGTGGTTTAGGAACCCTGGCAGTGTTGGGTGAATCATTGGACTCAAGCTTAAAGGTCTCTTGCAGCCAGATGATTTTGTGATGCAGAGCTGATGCAGCATTGGGAGGTACCGTGTATTGAACATGTCCAGTTTGGGAGGGATCTGCTCTTTGGGAAGGTGATGCTGGTCTCTAGAAGGTTTTGCTGACTGAGATCTGCTTTAATGCTAATGCTGCCCCTGCTGGCAGAAAATTCCGTGAGTGATGCCAAGGCGCCACATCAGAAACAGACGTGAACAGCAGCACAGCGTCACTGCTTTGTACTTGAGGAACGATTAATAAGACAACTGTTGTAGAAAGAGTTCCCAGTCATTGTGTCGGAGGTGTGACGTGTGACACAGTCTAATCACCCTGCTCGTGATGGATACTACATGTGGTATTGTCACAGAGAGAAGATAATTATGACTCTGGCAAGAAATTAGGTTTAATAGTTCTTATAACTTTAGGAAGCTTGAAGAACATGTTTTTAGGCAGCTGTAGCAAACACAAGGAGGTTGAGGCCAGACATGTGCTAAGTCAGGTACAAATGCAATGCTGGTGGTAGGAAGTAGGAAGGAAATGACCATGAGGACAAGGGGAACAAGGCGGGGCAACACTAAGTTTAAATGATCTAGAAGTCTTCACACCATTCCTCTTTCCTTGTTACTGAAGGGCAGGGCTAGAAATGACTTGAAAGACACTAAAAACTTAAAACTGACGCTCAAATTGCTTTAGACAGTGTAAGTGCAGAGAACCCATGGATGGAGATTCCACCTCACTTTGGACAGAAGAAACGGAAGCTACCTGAGATACTGCTACAGCTAAGGAAGATCTTTGTTCTGCAAAACTGTAACAAAACCTGACATCATAGTTTCCTATAACTCTAGTCTGGTGATGCAAGTCTATCTTTGAATATTATTTCCTGCTTTAACCTCATGAAGTGATCAAGCTATTTCATATTTTATGCCGTATCTAAGGATGTGGGAGTCCTTTGAAAAGGGCTTTTGGTTCCTTATTGATTGCCTAATAAGTGAGAGAGATACCTTTGTCATATCTAAAGGGAACCAAGATGCGTGTCCACATGAGCTCTATAGCAGGGTTTGATACATGACGTCAGAGGAAACATGTCTTTTGATAAATTGCAACGGTTAAGCAAACTCTTATGTTAAGCAATGTTTACTCATTGAAGCACTGAAGCTCACGTCTAACAGTCAAGGCCATCAGTTTGGCAAAGGTTTATGGGTTTATGGGTGTCACAGTCTTTTCCAGATGTTCAGACATTCAGGACGAGGTATGATCTGCACTACAGCTCGTCCCACCAATCATCAATGCCATTGGCATCCCTTCAAACCTTAGTAGGTCAGCAGCTCACTGCCATGATGACTTCTTGGGATACTTCAGGGAAAACTCGCGATGCTTCTGCTCCAGAAATGCGGGTCCTCTATCCACTCTGTGTCAGCATGTAACTATGGGAAGTCTGTGAGGCATGTTTAAGGGGTTCCGTTTCTGTCTTGTGAAGGGCAGTGGTGCTTGTCTCCATCATTCAATTATGCACCTACAACATTGTTCAGAACATGCAGCACTCTTCAAAATGTAGTGTTAGAGCCCTGCTTAATCAGTTCAGGAAGAATCATTTTTGGAAGGTTATACAAACTCTATTTAAATTAGAAATCACATCTGCATTTCATGCCTGAGGATTCATTATAAGAACAACAAGAACTCCCAGGCACAAATAAGGGAGCAAGTGAATTTCTCATCATGAAATTACCACAGAGGTTATTATTGACCAGCTTTTATTTTTCCTGGACATTAATGTTGTTCTGCTTCTCTGGACAGCTTATTGGCAAGGAATGCAGTTAACATCCTATGCAGCAAACACACGCAAGAGGCAATATAAATGTAAAATTAGTTAAGTGAGATGCTATTACTTAATGCAGACTTGCAAGCTTAAAATGTCAGGTAGGAATTTTGCTCAAAGAAACAGTAACTGACCCCAAAAGGATTGATTTGTTTACCAACTGCATTACACCTCCTGGGATTGTTACATACTGACACTGGGCATGATTCCTTTTTGGAAGCATTTTTTGTTATCTCTTCTCTAGTGCAAATGACAGCACAAAGGTAGGATTCATTTGCCAAACACAGATGCTATCTGAGATGCTTGATGGCACCCCAAAATGTCTATGGGCCAGGTAAAAATAGCACAGGACTTATGAGTGACCAACCCCTTCCTGGGTTGATAACTCAAAGGCATTTGTGTTAGAGTGAATCATTTTCTGGGCTCAGCTGGCTCTGTTCACCAGTGGAAGGACTTGGTTTTTATGGGCTTCTAGTGCCACATGACATAGCCCGTGGTACCCAAACTGTTTGCATGGGGTTGGAAGGGAGAACAGAGGCCATACAGGAGAGCTGGGGCTGGCTGAAGCTGTAGTTGCAGCAGGTAGGATTGGTTAAGCTGTCTAAAATGGCGCTAGATACCTCTGTTTAAGCAACTGAGTGCCCGTAGTCTCTGTTGACTTTAATGGGAGCTCAGACATCAGCACACAGGTATATGGCAAAACCTACATGTGGATATCCCAAGTCTGAGTGCTACCTGTGATGTCAGGTGATTGGGAAGGCTCTCGGTTTTCTTTTATTCCGGGCTAGTTTTGACAGAGCCTGATCCAAAATCACATGCAATTATCAAAGGTCTGCTCATGTGGCTAGTTCAGCACGTGTGTGGGTCCAGCCTCAACCGCTGTTTACGTTGTTCATTTGAATGCTGAAACGCAAATGGTCTGACGTGGGTTCTGGAGCATGTTAGATCCAAGTGCCTGTTTGTGCAGCGTGGGCAGATGAAGCACGGGTGAAGTGCTTCTGTGGGAAGGAGACCGAGCTGGGCTTTCTGTAATTGTGATGTGTCTGCTTTGAGTCTGGGCTGTAGTCGGTCTAACCACCTCCAATACAGACTTGGCCAAATCGTGTTCATGATCAGACCTGCTCTTCATCTTGCACTTTGTACAGATGGACTCCTCTGGATCTTTATATCAGGGCTGTAAACACACTTAAAACTCTCCCAGTTCCATTACTGGGTAAACCTGTTTGTAAACGCAAATGGTCTGACGTGGGTTCTGGAGCATGTTAGATCCAAGTGCCTGTTTGTGCAGCGTGGGCAGATGAAGCACGGGTGAAGTGCTTCTGTGGGAAGGAGACCGAGCTGGGCTTTCTGTAATTGTGATGTGTCTGCTTTGAGTCTGGGCTGTAGTCGGTCTAACCACCTCCAATACAGACTTGGCCAAATCGTGTTCATGATCAGACCTGCTCTTCATCTTGCACTTTGTACAGATGGACTCCTCTGGATCTTTATATCAGGGCTGTAAACACACTTAAAACTCTCCCAGTTCCATTACTGGGTAAACCTGTTTGTAAGTAGGATTGGATGGGAATCTGGGGGGAGAATTTTTTTTTTTTTGTGAAACTTCCAGGCTTTAGCCACCCATTAGTTTAAGTATTAAGTGAGAGCTGTAGTTAAAAGACATCACCATTAAAGAAGGTCTTGTTAAGCATTTGTCCTGCCAGTGCTAAGCACATGGACTATCTATCTATTACCAGGACAGGTTAATGTTGCATAATTTGGCCACCATTCCCAGAAATTTTGTAAGAAAGAGAAAAATGTATTTGTCTCAGCAACAATTCATTGTTCACCCCACAGACTCTTTACAGTTTTTCCCCCAATTACTTCCAAATAGCAGCTTATTCAATTAAGAGGAAAGCTGAAAATAACCCCCTTCTCCACTCCTTAAGCTCTCTTTTGGTGCCTTCTGTGTGCCTTCAGAGATAAGTGACGACCTTTCTCTGTACAGTAACCTTCCGGGTCAGCAGCATTAACTTTGTTTTATAGAGGCAGATCCGAAGGACACGGAAAGATCAAGCAACATTCTCAGAGTCGAAGAGGGAATGAGAGGTGACACGAAGACCTGAACCTGCCTTTCAGAGGGCTGGCATTGCCTATCAAATCAGCAGAAGGATTTTTACTTCCTTTATAACGGGTAAAGCGATGATAACAAGCTTCTCTGCATGGATGATTGGAAATTCCTGAAAGTGGCAGTGGCAGAAACAGAGATTTCCCCTGTTTCTTCTTGACTGAAAGGAAGATCAATGTTGGTGGTATAGGCTATGTAGTGATGTTGTGCTAAGCTGTTCCAGTGCTGTCCTACCCATTAGTGCATATATCAGGGGCAGAATTTCACTGTTCGTTGAGTATGCAATAGCCAGGAATGCAGTGCAAATGATCGCAGCATGCTTCTCTAGCCCTGTCTAACCCTGTCTAACTATACCTGAAAAAAATCCACCTAGTTTTGCAGACACACCAGTGCTTTGTAAAGCCCTGAGCTACTTGCTGTGCCCTGTGGTTGAAAGAAGTTCAAACCCTGGCGCAGAGCACTCCGCCCTTTACTGTTGGATGGTGGATGTCTAAGTCCCCTGAGTATGCCTCGCCTATTCCCTAGAGTCACAACTGGAAGGAGACTCCAGACTTTGGGTGCACACTCATTCAAGAGGAGAAACCTTCCTGCTCTGACCTGCAGCGTACCAGACACTCTGTAGGGCTGTGAGTTGAAAAATGTAAATAGACACACAGCTGGAGAGCTGGAACTGCTCCAGGGCTAGTCCATGAGCAGCAGAACAACTTCAGGGTGGCACTGGCTGGGGTTTCATGACAGAGTCCCATCAGCCACCTGAAGAGGTTGGGTTCTCCATCCTGTCAGTGACCATGTGGTCAGATACCCTAGGAGGTCCTGGCAGTTCGGCACTGCTGCAGGGCCAGAGGAGGAACATGAGAGCCATTTCTGGGCTGCGTGGGGAGCAAATTAAACCTGGCAGCCATGGGCTGGCTGTGCCCGTTCTAACGATGCCTGAGCACAGCTATCATCTGTGAGAGCATACACCATCACACCATCTTTGTCTATTTGTGTTTGAAAGTCACATTCCCAAAGTAAGTTCACAAATAGAAAAACCAAATGCCCTTCTCCTTGCAGAACAGGAGGAAAAGTGTGACAGCTTCTCCTTGCCTCTTCCTCGATATTCAGTGCAAGGACAGGTGTGGATATAGTGTATAATTCCACAGGAATGCAGCTGTAATTTCAAGTGAACTAATACGCTCTTGCTATACCCGCTACTAGAAGGAAGAAAGGATCCTTCTGGCTGGTTTTTGCAGACACCTGGCCTCTCTGTTTTTGCTTGTTTTCCTGGTAGCAAGATCCCTTACCACTTCTGTGTGTGCTATTAAAGATGAAAAAAGCATCTGGCATTTTTTGGTGTGAGCTGGGTGGATGGGTGCAGAAGAGCTATGGCAAAACAGGATGTTCTTGGAGCTGGAGTTTTTCTTGGATGACAGCCCAGGATTTTTTGGAACTGGAGCCGGTTTTACTGAAACGTTCACGAACTCTTGAGAACTGGGTCCAGATTTCCTCTGTCAGTGCACTACAGAGCGCTACTGGGACAGACTGAAGCACAGCATAGCTGTAACCATTCCAGGAGAAACTTTGGCCCTGCAGAATTCAGCTTTGCTGTTATTTGGTCATTGTTTCTGCAGGTGAGATAGGATGTCAAGCACACTGAGAATGGGGCTGCAGTGCTGGTTTCTAACTGGGAACTGGGTCTTTTACAGTGGAACTCTGTTGAATGGGAATAATATGCTCAAGGCAAAGAACTTACCAGGTTTGGGGTTTTCATCAACTACCTGCTGTGTTTTCTCAACCATTTACTGCCGTTCTTGCATCCCTTTCCTTATTCCTGTCATTGATTGTGCTTACTCCTTGTCCTGGGT
>NW_010391704.1:0-228 GCF_000710305.1 Buceros rhinoceros silvestris | reverse complement strand
GGCCGCGGCACCGGCCAGCACCTTGCGCCCTCCCAATCTGAATACGGTGAAATTCTGAGACAATGTTTACTCAGATAAGTGTTTCCTGTTTCCGCTGTTAATTTTTAACGTTCTTGCTTCTACTCTGGGTACTTGAAACGGATTTCCTTTATTTTACCATAAACAGTTTCTTTTTCATGATTTCTGCCTGTCTCCTGCCCAGAGGACGCCCCGAGAAGAACCTGCGCT
>NW_010391703.1:0-887 GCF_000710305.1 Buceros rhinoceros silvestris | reverse complement strand
GTGTTTTACCTCGGCCAAACCGGTGACATAGGGGAAGGGAGAAAGGAATCCGTAAGACCTCTAAAATGGTTTTTGGAAAACTGAAACAAGCTTTAATAACACGACAAACAGAGATATATTAGATACAAATGAAAACCAGTTAGGTATTGAAGGTTTTGGGAAAGCGAGGGCTAACCTGCGGTCAGTAGCAAAAGTGAAACCCGAACTACGGCAGCAATCAGAGATGGCGGCGGCCACATGGTCAGCCTCGTGACCGGAACACAGGAACCCAGCAATTACAATATTCCCAGGGACCGCATGTAAAAGTAGAATTAGTGCAAATTCCTACCAGTCTTTATCGTGGAATGAGGCAAAGCAAAGGCAAAACAAAGATGGCAGCGAAAAGCAGTAGCTAGCAGGGAAAACAACTCCTTGGGCGTGTGGGGAGTCCAGACCCAGCAATGCACAGTGGTCAATTTGCCGAAAAAGCAGCAGCAGTTCCCAGACGGTGAGGGGGAGAGTTTCGCTACCCCCGCAGTGCTGGCACTTGAGCGGCATGACTGCTTCTCGCGGTGGCGCTCCGAGCAGCATACCGAGGCAGAGCAGCAGCAGCGGCGACTGCTTCATGCGGCGCAGTGGCTGCCAAAAGTGGCGGCAGCGGTTTTTGCAGCATGCGGCGGTGGCGACTGTCCCTGGCGTGGATCGGCGAGAAGACGCGGTCAGTGCTTCAGGCGGGTCACTTGCGGCGCGCGGCTCGCAGCAGCAATCTTTCACAGCGCGGCAGCGTGCAGTTGCAGGGACGGATCGGGTCCGGACAAGCGGCAAGCAGGCGACAGCTCCGGGGAAACTGGAGCCGCTCGGCTTTTCAGACGGCACGTGGTCGGTCCTGGGGGAGGCAGAGAGTGTGT
>NW_010391702.1:0-12127 GCF_000710305.1 Buceros rhinoceros silvestris | reverse complement strand
GGCCGCTCCTTCTGTCCCGGGAACACGGGAGGTACAGCGCTCTGTGTGTGAGGCACTAACGCCATCCCTTCCTGCCGAGGGGCTCTGAGGGACAGGGCAGCGATCACGCAGGGTCGCCCTAAAGAAACCGGGGGGAAAAAATGCCTGCTCTAAATTATCTCTCAACTTGTGCTTAAATGCTGATACGTGAGGCCGCTACACGCTGCCACCAG
The DNA here is from genome assembly GCF_000710305.1 of Buceros rhinoceros silvestris. Lineage (NCBI taxonomy): Eukaryota > Metazoa > Chordata > Aves > Bucerotiformes > Bucerotidae > Buceros > Buceros rhinoceros. The sequence goes on along the minus strand of NW_010391702.1, from coordinate 11,915 downwards.
CCCCCGAGGTTCTCAGATGACAGGGCTTGCACCGCTGCCACACCAGCGTCACGCCGGTGCCCGCCGTCTCCGCTCTCAGGGTTGATCTGTTTGTCCTCCCAGCCCAGAGGACGCCTGCAGGGGCCCCTTCACCTGCTGCGAGCCCCGCTTCCTCATCAGCCCAGGAACTGCGAGTCCTGGCCCTCACCAGGACGCTAAGTCTCGTTTTGAAGAGTTCCGTGTCGCAGTGGCCATCTGCAGCGGGGACAAAGGACGCCTGGTAGAAGAGAACCTGTGAGGCGGTAAAACAGGCGCGTACATATATTCACCATTCCCGATCGTGGCCTTAGGGACTCTCCCTCCACGCTCAGCAGAGCAGCGCTTCACGGTACAAGACTTTACGTTGAAAAAGCAAGTTTAAGACTTTTCAACAGCCGTGACAGGCTCCTCAGATAAGGCAGGTATTGCAGTCTTACTCTCTGTAGGCTGGTTATACCTGTAAAATACATAGGGGATGTTAAATTAAATGAAAACCTTAATTTCCTGGGTTAGGGCGTTGGGCAGTGAAATAATTCACTGAGAAAACACAAGATCATTCTTCAGGAATGTGCTTGGGGACGTGGTGTGCTTCACCCGTTAGAAAGGACTTCCCGTTGGATGGCGGTGTTTTAAGAGGCCGTGGAGAAGGGCTTAGTTTGAAAAGGAGACTGTTTATTTTCATTTCCTGCGGCGTTGCTGACACATACCTGTAGGATTACTACCTTAGCGGGGCTCGGTCTAACGGCATCTCTTCACAGTTTGTTCCGACGTTCTAATAGAGTGCAAAGACCTCTCCTGGGAGATGCATGGTGAAATACAGAGCATGAGGGAAATTGCCCTTGTTTACCTTGACAGAAGCGGCGGCCTCCAGAAATTCGTGCACGACTGCAAAAAATACAATGGTATTCCTCTGTCGGCAGCTGTTCTGTTGAATTGACCCGTCATATTGCTGAACCCCCTGTTGTTTTTACTGACGGTGCCTCTTTGCTCCTCCAGACTCCAAACAGAGCTGTGCTGTGTATCGGTTCATCATTTCCATAAACCCTTCTGATATTGCTGAACTAGACGCAGCTCTTGGAAACTACATCCTTCATAATCCCATCCAAGCTGCACAGATTTTTCAGTCAGTACGTACCTATTTATAGATGAGAGTAGCCAAATGTACATCGTCCGTACCGTCATTTTCCTTTCTCAAGGGAAGTTCTGTTTCCCTCCCAGGTCTGCTTCGTAGCTGTTAAGACCCTCTCGTTAATTGAGCACCTGCAGACAGAGGCCCAGGTGAGTCTGCACCGATTTCCCCCGTTCAGACCTTAAATCTGCAAAGGGTGCTGAGGCCTTAACTAGTACTACTTTTGTGCTACCTTTTCAGTTTTCCTTTGCCCTTTGGTTGTGGTGGTGTTTGTAATTAAAGTGACCCAACCACATTGCACGAGTTTTGAGATAATTAATACGAAACCAAATTACTCTCACACCTCCTGCAGGTCTGATTATTTTTTTTCTTGTGGCTGGGCATCACCTTGTGTGTTTGTCCACATGAGGAATGCAGTTTCCAGGAGAAGAATCTGTTGCTGGTATTAATGTCACCGTGTCTCTCGTTAGATCAGCGTGCTGCTGAAACCGACTCACCTGCCGCCTTTACCAAGCTACGTTCTGAGCCTCGCTGCCTCTCCCTTTGATTACACGTCCCACAGATTTTACATGGCTGAAGGAATAGCGATGGCAGTGGGGACAGTAACAAAATACACTCAAGGAGCAAGATTTCTTTGTACCGAGGAAACCTGCCCATTTTCTGAAGGTAGCAAAAAAGAAATGGGGACTGTTTCAAAACCTTCTTAGTAATTTCAGTAACAGAGGTTAAAACCCTGCACTTTGCACGAGCGCAGTGTGATTTTTGTTAATGGAAAGCAGAGGCTGCTCAGCATCAGGAAGTGTTTTGGGAGCACAGCCGGGCAGCAGACCGTTTTCCTAACGCTGGAGATGATCGTTTATGTGAGAAAAGACAGGTCACCAATACAAGTTAATAAGTCATCTGAAAGACAAATAGCTAAACTAGTAAATATTTTTTTTTTCTTGGAAACTGTGTGTTTGTGTAAAAATGCCGCAGCACAGTATGCTTGAGCGGCTGGTGAAAGCTTCAAGCGTATAGCGAGCGTGCTTCAGTGAGAGGCCGACCTGTGTGGAGCCGCTGCTTTGAGCGATACCGCTGCCGTGCCCCCACGTCACGGGATCAGGTTTTAGGCACCTCGCAGGCTGTTTTGTTTGTTTGCTGCTGCTTGTAACAGAGACCACAGAATTTTAGGAGATGCACAATCGCATAACAAAACCTCCTAACGGTGTCTCTGTGAGGGCACGCACCTCTTGTGATGAATATCCCTGTCGCGGGTCCTTTCCACGCCAGGCAGCGCTCCAAAAGCCAGGCCGAGCGTTCCGCCCGGGAAAGCGTGGCAGGGAATCCTGCCATCTTCTGTTCAACCTCCCACAACTGCATGATCCTTCTACCGGCAGCGTGGGGTGTGAGTGCAGGAAGAAACACACAGTTAATTTGGCATGTCACCGTCCAGCGTTTAATTGCTTCTGTTCTTAATGGGAAATGTAAAGCAAAAGCCGTGTCCTTGTTTTAAATAGTTTTTTCTCTTTTTTTTCCCAGGGTTTAGGTACATAAGAGTGCATCTGCCTGGAGCTACAGAGTCTGCCACAGTGAGGAGTGATTTTGTGTGTGGTTCGTGTTCTTCGCCGCTGCAGGAAGACATGAAATTTAGAGTACTTGGTGGTAGGATCTGTGTGATTTTAGTTTCACAGCTGTATCTCTCCTACGTGCGTCACACCATACGTAAACAAAATGGTTCAGGGAAAAAGCCCCAAAACACACCAGTCATTTAGAAAAATTTGTAAAAAGCTGTACTGTTCTCAAGAGAACTAACCTTTCCTTTGCCTTTGTTTTGAAAGATAAACAAATAGTTGAAATGATCGATGCCAAAGTTCTTAATGCTCTGAAGGGGTTCTCCGGTGGTCAGTGGTGCTGCAGGATTCAGACGTTTACCCTTTTCCTGAGAGGTGAGCTGGGGCCTGGCACTGAGCTGCAGCTATCCCTGCCCGTTTCCTGTACAGGTCCGTGTCTCTGGGTACAATGCTGAAAGCCCTGCTTTATATTGCGGTTCTTTTAAAAAATCAGGGGAAGAAAACAGATGAAGTTAGCTGGGCCACTGAACGGTATTTCCAGCAGTGCCCCAGCTGTGGTGTTCACTTGTAACCCTTTGTTTCAGTGACATCCCCTGGTCAGCGCTGCAGTGTCACCTTCTCACTGGAGCTTGTTTTTATGTCCATTCCACTTCCTCCGGTCGTGCTGTCCTGTAGTGACTTTGTGCATTTTTAACATCCTTCCTCCACCTAGCTGGTTTCTACGTCCCGACAGGATTTTTGGCTTCTCCTGCCACTACCTTCCACATTGCAAATACCCAATGATTTCTAAGGTGAATATCCAACTTACGTCACAGCTTACCGACGTATTTCCATTAATTCCCTTCACAAAACACAAAAAGACCTCACATTCCAAAAGTGTAGTGAATTATACAGTTCATTTCTTGAAAATTAAATAGAAAATAACAATAATAATAAAAGCATAAGCCAGAATCTCTGGCTGGGATGCTGCAAGTTATGCATGCATTAAATTGCCGCTGGCTTCAGTGGTCAGTGAGGTGAGGTGGGGTCTCACAGCTGAGGTTCAGACGTGGTCAGACCTAACTCTCATTTCCAAAAAATAAATATGGTTTTTTAAAGGTGTCCAGAAATACAAAGATTCCCCAAGCTGTTTGTGTGTCTTTTTGAAGTCTGTTTAGTTTGGATCTCCTTTTCACTGTGCTTTTCTCTGACATTTATAGGACACGTAACCAATAATGGTGTCACTGCAAATAGGAACAGACACTTGCAAGCAACAGTCCATTTTCTTTGCAGAACTAAACACATCATCCATTTTCCTTAGCAGGAATCGAAGGTGCTGTCCTTGCCTCGTGCACTGATTGATTCCAACCGTGTGCTTCCTGTCATTCTGGCCCATGGTGGGGAAGCTGGCATCCTGCTGCCATTTTCTGCCATTAAATCACAACATCGAGCTGTCCAGAAGGGGAAGAACAGTTTTCTGACCATGCGTTTATGCCCTGACTCATGTACAGGTTCCTCTCATCACCACCCACCTTTTTTATTTAATTTCTAGATGAACTAGCCAATCAAATGAAAATAGGGAACCAGTACAAGATAATAGGAATTCCAGCGTGCGTGCAGAACGGCTTACAAGCTACGGCATGTATCGAGGTCAACAGCATACAGCTCCAGAGACCAAGTGGTAAGACAGTTCCGTTAGGAATTGACTAAAAACACTTGGAAAACCTTCTAGAGCAACATCCTGAGAGTCGGTGCTGGTGTCTGTTAGCTCGAGGTGCAGATTACGGAACTGCTCGGGGACTTTCCTCTCGCTCACTGTGAGGGGTCAGTATCTTCTGCCCGCTTCCCACGCACTGGGAAACTACAGAACAATTCACTGCCATCCTTCAGCTTCTCTTCCCAAGGGACCTCTCCCGTCCCTTGGGAGGCACTTTGAAGTCATACGTGGAATGAACCTGATATTTCAGTTTGTTACCCCATTCTTCCTCCATCAGCTTTAGCAGATCCCGTCTGCTGCCTTTAGTAGGAAAATTGATAGTGCCGAACATTTACATTCGGTCAGCTATTTCCATTCTGAGCCAGTGCTTAACAAACATCCCCGTTCTCGGTAAGTTTCGTGTCAAGACCAGCCGGGTGGTTTGTGCTGGTGTATCTGCACAGCTCTCTGGCGAAGGGTCTGTTCACCTGCACTTTGTTTTCAGTAGGTCCTTCCTTTGTCAGCAACAGCTTTAAGCATCTACTCTCGCTGACCTCCGGCTCGTGCTGGAGGTTTTCTGCCATCCTTGCCAACATCTTCGCTTCTCAAGTTGTTCCACCAGGAACCTACAATACTCTGAAACTTGCCGTACTGCTGAGTCTAGTGCAGACGTGTGAGAAAGAGAACACGGATTATCTGGATCTGCTGATTGTGACAAGTGACACGCTCGTAATTGACAGGTGAGTCCTTAATTTTAACATAAATCAGAATTAAAACATGAGTATTTTTGAAAGTAACATGGTTGGTCTTACATGAAAAGCTAGAGACTGTATATTAAAAGAATATACAGACTATGTAACTAAATACTGTTATTGATTTAAACAGAATTACTTTCTCCTTCCCCAACTCAAATCAGGGCTTCACTTTTTGAAAAAGATCTTTGAAAGGAACATGAATTTTACTTTCAGCTGAGAGTTCTTAAAAAAATTCATTAGTATTTTTTGTTGTGCAAAAACATACTTTTAATACATTTCAAAATTTAGCTGTAGAAATTAGTTCAAAATTTAAAAAAAAAATGGGCTGCAGGCAGTTTTGCCTGGGTTAAGAGCAAGATTTCGTAAGAGCACTCACAGGAGCTCCGTGCTCTAAGAATCAGAACATCTGGTTGACACTAAGGCAGCTGCACTCTGTAAATCGCAGTCAGAACTGTCACTTGTGCTGCGTCCCGTGCGCACTCAGCGTTCCAGTGCCAGCAGCCTGGCACAGCCGCTAGTGCGGGGGTACCAGGTACTGACTTCTACTGGGATGGGAGCCTAATGTCCCATACCTTTTAATTTTAATTAATATTTTCTTCCAGTTATTAAGAGTAGGATAAATTGTGCTCTGACATCCAAAAATTATTTGGAGCTTTGACTGCGGAACCAGATGGGCAGTTTCAACCTCTTTGTGCCAAGGAACTTAGTACAGGGGATGGAAAAAAAACCCTGTACACCCACTTTCTCAGGAAGAACAGGGGGGCGTGACCCAGGCAGGCAGAGCTTCTGAGGTCCAGCCAGCCAGGGTTCCTGCTCCTCTGCCCTTTGACACCAGTGGCAAAGTGCCTCTGGAGCAGGAGTTAATGATACAGGGTTAAATTAGGAGACTTTGACATCCTAGAAAGTGCCTGTAGAGCAGACAGAGAACGGGAGCCTTGCTGGCAGCTGTTGGAGAGGGAGCTTGGACTCCACCGCTGTATCAGAGTTAAACGTTTCGAGTGACTGGTTTTGACAAAGGTTGTTTCTAAGAGAGTCGTGTATATATATGCACACCATTATACCATATTTAAGTTTTGAAAAAAATGGAGTAATTGAACAATTTATGACTGAGAGTTATTTCAACCTCTAGGCTCCTGAATTACAGCATGTGCCTTCTGCCCCGGGGCGTACGCCACCCACCTGCCAGTGAAATCTTCCCTTCTGTGTCCAAAGACAAGCACGGCACAGGCAGCGCCAGCATTCAGGGCTGCAGCGCGGTGCTGGCCAAGGGCGGCATCTGCTACATCGGCGACCTGTCTGCATACAGAAAGGATAAGCTTGAGCTGCTGCAGTCCGGTAACCTCACACCCACCAACAAACAGGGCACAGAACAACCCAGACACAGCCGGCTTTGTTACCCCAGTGTAACTGCCATGTTCTGTCCCGTCCTAGTGCTGGAGAGCAGAACCACAGCAGTGTTCATTCCTGGGAAGAAGTACGGAGAAGAGGCTGACCAGCAAGTGACCATCCCCCTGCAGACCAACTTCTGGTCCTTCGTCGATGTGGATTCCTCCCCAAAGAAACACGCGCAGAGGGATAACTTCTTAATTGGGCAGATGGTAAAGCACCTGCCTTGCCATGACAGTAACTTTGCTGCAGAGGTCATTTGTGGTTATGGGTAGTGGAACTTAGAAAACACTGAAAACAACCCAATGGGTTAGTATTGCCCCAAAAGTCACAGATGAAGTGACTTTAAATGCAGCAGTACCTTCTGAAACGAGCTAGCTTTCCCCCCAGTAGGTATTGCTCAGCCCAGAGATCAAACAGTGCAGTGAAAACACCGCCCCCACTGGGGGAGTCAAAAGACCAAATCGATTGTTTTCTCTGGATTTTCTCTCTAGGATGTGAGTTTGATTCCACCTAACCTCATAGATGCTTTTGGGCTTCTAATACACACCGAGTTCCTTTCGTGTCGATTGTCTTCTCCTCTCGTACGCCACACCCTGAAGAAAGCCGTTGCTCCTGAAGCCGTGCTGTACAAAGTCTCACAGCAGTTCCGAACGCAGGATTACGAGGAGGTAACAGATCCCGACACTTAGAGCCGCGGTACTCTGGGGAATGTTGTGCTGCTCCTGCAGTCACAGGTTCTCTGCACACCCCGAGGGCTTCTTTTTAAACCTGTTCATACCCCACCACTTCCTGCCTGTTTGCCCACCACCAGGCTCACTGATATCAGCCTCAGTTCTTCACAAGGGCCAGCATCACCCGCTCAGTTTGATCTTGTTTGAGGAACACACCAGGTTAGCATTCACCTGAGAACAGACCCCCGGGACCTGCCTTAGAATGGAGTGTTCACTTCACTACAGATTGTGGAGTATTCTGGTCAGAGTAAACGGTCAGTATCCCCAGTGTAATTAACTAACAGGGGATTCTGGGGAGTGTCTGGGATCTGTCCTTACGCACACCTGAATGGTGACAGCTGTCCTTCCAAAAACTGCTGGTAGCACCATGTCCAGCCAACGCTACTACAGAGTGTCCCAACACTGTTACTGTGCCAGGGCAGGGTTAGAAGGTGGGAGTGTACCTCCTGTCTTCTCCAGGTAAATACTAAGAGGTATGCTATATCCTCTCTCTAGTTTATCTCAGTTGCCAAGAACCTTCACGTTGAACTGAGTTCAGAAGCAGAAAACCTCATTCAGGGCTACTATCTTGCAAGTCGCAGAGTGCGAAGAGATTCGGTTCATGGAGCAACACTATCAGCACCTGCACTGAAGATTCTGTATGTCCTACTCTTCACATAGTAAGGGAAACACCTGTGTTCCAAACAAATTGCACTAACCTGCTCAAGAGCTTGTTAAATCAGCCTAGACAAGGCTCTTAAGTTTAAAAACTCAAGCATAAAGAATTGTATTTAGCATTTATGAATACCATTTATTATATATATAGATGGTGGGAATATGTCAAAAGAACTGTACCAGGCAGAACACCCCAGTGATTCCAGAAACAGTTACACCGTTAAAGCTACCTAGAAAAACAGAAATGGGATTTAAATTACCACAGCTTTGTACTATGCAAGCTGAGAAAACATTAACAGTGGGTATGGTGCCAGGTTCCACTGCTTTCACAGCACGTGCTTTGCCAGTGCCCAGTAACCTGCACAGCATTTGCGGGGAGGTGACACCGCTGAAGCACGGAAAACCCCTGCTGCAGTGTGACCTTCCAGCTGCCAGCAGCACCTGGACCAGGGCCACACCCCCCACTGTCAGGGCTGCGGTGGCTGTCTGTTGGTTCTGATATGCTTATACCCATCTCCTAGGATCTCACTGGCTAAGGCTCATGCTAAACTCAGTTTAAGGCAGTCGGTGCTGGAGGAAGATGCGCTGATCGCTGTCTTGTTGCTGGAGTCGGCTCTTACCCTGAAACATGGTAAGTAACACAAGTTCATCTTCAGTCTGGGGTCCATCGTCCTCATGTTTTGGCACTTTGAAATCAACCATTTGCAGTCAGTTCATTCCAGTCCAAGTCCAGAATTCCCCTGCTGAAGGCTGACAGCAGACATCCTTCAGCTGACTCTCCCAGAGTCCCGGTGCCACCCGTACATCAGGAGGCCACAGGCAGCACCAAGCCAGCATCCTTTGTGCCACTTACACGAGGCTGTGCTCCTCTAATGCTGGTCAAGGGCGAGCTCAGGGCAGATGTCTCTTCCTGGGGAAACATAACACAAGGGCTGGCTGGGGTTTTTGTTTATCTGGCATCACGTTTGGCCACCCGCACATCTGGCAGCAAGACAAGAATTATGATGTTAACACTTAAAAATGGTGACATACAAAACTGCATTACACAGTAACCTCTGTCACAGCTTTATTTGCTTCCGACTCCTGGCAAGATCCAAGTCTTCTAATCTAAGTCGCGATTTCTTCCTCGCTTAGGCAAGTCTGCATTATGCATAGCCCCAAACCCCGTGTTTCCATTTGACCTGAGCGATGAGGACTCCCTGCACCAGCGAGACAGTTACCTCGCGCAGTGTCACCACCAGCTGCTGCAGTTCATTGCCGCGTACGGCCCGGGAGCCCACAACAGCACTCGTGAAGAGTGAGGACCCCACACTGCAAGGACGCCTGAGGCACCGCCTTTTTGAGAGACCCCAGTCAGAAAGACACCACTAGTAATGGTGTTACTGTTCTGTGAGACAGCCCCGGGCTGTTTCAGTAAGGAACAAAGCAGCACCAACAGGATTTAATGACGAGTTGTGTGACAATGTTGCTGGACAGCAGGAGTAATCTCTTCACCCCTGCACCCTCAGCTTCAGAATCAATCCACAACCTGAACATCTCTCCCTGGGGCTGCTGCTCACCCAGCACAAAGCAAGGAGCACAGCAGCGTTTTAGTAAGACTACAACTAACAATTAAACCAGGAGTTCACAGTCCGGTGTTTCATTCAGCTACATGAACTCTCTGCTGTGTTTCTGGTTGCTTCTTTTCAGATGTATCGCGCAACAAGGGGTGCATATGTTTAAGTATATTAAAACTCTATTTCCCCCACGTAAGTTACTCATCCTCTACATGTTTTGCAGTGTACAAACGTGTCGCCATACTGCTCGATGCTCTATGTCTTAGTTTTACGTAACAGCGACAGAATATTAGCCCAGGATGCCAGTGTGCTCCTGTAACCTAAGGAAAACAAACCCCAGTGTGTCCACAGTCCATCTAAACTGCAAGGGACAGCAGATCCCTCCCAGAAAGGGGGAAAAACCGCTCCTAGATGGCTCCGAGAGCTCAACTCTACCACTGACACCAGAAACACTCTCATCTAGGCAAAACACCCACAACTTTCCCTGCAGGTTTTAACCCGTGATTTATTCACTTTTGATCAATTTATTCGGTACACTGAAATATTCATACCAATTCTAAAGGTTCCCGCAAGCGCACTTCCCCTTCTAGAGCCACACTCACCTCAGCTTCCTTCGAGGACTACTCACAGGTTTTCACTGAGCAGCTACTCCCTGCCTCGCAATGGACTCTGAGGAACAGGAAGACCCTCGAGAGCACTGCCAGGGGCAGAGCACATCCGCATTTCAGGCTGCTGTTTTCTGGTTTACAACAAAAAAAACAAGCAAGAAAAAGCATTTCAAAGTCAGTCAGTTTTCTGCACGCTTCATCCATCCATACCGAGTTATCGACGTGGCTGGCATGTCAGACCCAAAGGTACACATCACACAGCCGTCAGATGGGTAAACGGCAAGGGTTATCATCATCATGCCAGCAGTTACTTCTGAACACACTGGAATCAAGGTCCTGTATAAATCACAACTTTTGACAAGCCGTGCTAAGGAGTTTGTATCCTTACAAAAAATATACTGCAGAAGGAGCACAACTCTCTTTGCCTCTCCCCTGAGGTTTTACACAAAAACTAGACCAGCAGCAGACCACAGGCAAGGGGCAGCAGTCAGGCAGTGGTCCAGGAGCATCCTTGAGTAAGAGGCCACCACCCCTCCAGAGTGGCCAAGTGGCCAGGACGGGCTTCACCAGCCAGCCCTGCGGGTTCCTGGAGCCCCAGCACTGCGCTGCCCCTGCAGAAGCAGCTTACCCTCATGAACAGAGCACAGAACAGGTTCAGTGTGGCCAGGGACAAGAGGGGAAGAACCACCCTCCGTGGGCCCAGGAGGGCCGGTCCCTCCCTGCTGTTACAGCTCTGATGCCGAGTATTATCCTCAAGGCCAAGTTCACGGCTGTGGCCGCCCTTCCCTCTGCAATATGTTCCAACAGGCTGACACGGCTGAGTGCCACAGGGACAATGGTCTGGACAACTGCTCTTCATCCCCTCACCTGCAGCCATCAGCTGTGACCTCTCCAAAGCAGAGGTCCTGCTTCCCTCCCCAGTTGAAAACTAGATTCTCTGACATGACTACAAACCCTTCCCATCTGCTTCCTTCAGGATTCTGAGATTGCACCTCCACCTCCTCCTCCTTAGAGGTTCGGTAGCTGTCTCAGTACTTTGTGGTAGAATTTCAACCTCTTAAGTGAGGCAAGCACTCACACTCCTCCTTGGCCCACCCATAAGAGAATTTACAAGCCACAGAACAGCTTCAGGACCCCAGACCTGGCTGTCAGGAGACTCTCCTCAACATTTAAGTAATGAGAAATAATTACCTTCCGTAGCTTCAGAATTTACGTGACACCTCTCTGCTTGCATGGTATCAGTGTGGCGGAGCCCAGACTGAGGAACCGAGTCATCTCTTCACCTTCTGTCTAAAACAATGGAAAGAAATAAAGGATGTTTGTTCAGAGAACTCCACTGCAGGGCTGGCAGCAGCAAACATCACCATTTCCCTGGGCTGAAGAAACACCAGCCTCACTGCTGGGGATAAACCACCGATGGCACTAGCAGAGATCAAGGTTAAACAGCAGTGTGACCATTTTCCTGGAGCAAGCTCCGGGGTGAGGATGACTGCCTGCAAGGCTGCCGCACTGCTCCTAACAAACACCTCCTGGGGTACAGCCTTCACCCCCAGCTCACATCCTGCGCCCTGGGGAACACTGACATGTTTGTGGTTCAGTTAAGGTCAGAGACCACAGAGAGCCTGGGGCCTGTCCCTGTCAGAACCCACCAGCGTGAAGCTGTATTCCCAACCCAGAGAGGGCACAGGCAGGGTCACTGTACGACACCCGCCAAATTCCCCAGAGGGTAAAAAGGTCATTTATCTTCAGAACGGGGACACGCATTTGCTGGTGAAACTGATTTATCAGCAGAACCAAGTCACCCTGGGTGTCCGGTCTGTCATCACTGAAGACTTGATAACCCTCAGCAG